>NC_064620.1:305804045-305806545 GCF_023898315.1 Schistocerca nitens
AATGCGGCTTGTTCTGAGACATGCATGGCTTAATCTTTGAGACAAGCATATGACTACTGGCAGGATCAACCAGGGAGCTGCGTCAACTAGAGCTGAGCAGCCGGCCGCCCGGGAGTGTGTCCCGGAGGCCCGCGCGAACACGCAAGCGTCCGCTCAATTATTCTGCAAACAGGAGGAGGCTGGGCTCCCCTGCACGATACACCTCGAAACCCTCTCAGGTCCCGGCGGCGCGCAGCGCCGTCCTAAGTACTTGGTCGGGTTCGAGAGAGGCGCAATCGCCCGGAGATAGGCGAGTAGACGCTTTCAGTGCGACCACCCGTGCTCCCAACTGAGCTTGCCGCTGCCGACAGAGGCCCGGGAGCGTGCTGTCGTGGTGTTGCCGGCGGGAGACAACACGCGGCCACAAACAGTGACCGGGCAGCTCCAACGCCAGCGCCACAGAGGGGCAGAGCCCCACTTGGGTGCCAAAGCGAACTCTCCCAGCACAGCGCACGCGCCAACACATCCGCACAGCTGTGATACAAACCACCTGCGAGAACCGCGGGGGCGACCGAGCAGCAGACGGCGTCGCGGCGCCGAGTGCCGGGCGGCGGCGCATCCTCAACGCACACAGTCCTCAATCGGACCAGCGCACTGCAGATGTCCACCGCGCTTCGCACCGGGCCCGGGAGGACCCACTTTGGCCGCACGGCGCCGCGCGCTGGGTGCGCCGGCACGCAGATGCGCCGCCTGCCGCGTCCGTCAGCCGGCGCGCCTGCCACTGGGCGCCCCCACCAGCCGGCTGCCGCGCGTGCGCCCACGCAGCGCGCGGCCAGCACGCCGGGCGCCCCCCCCTCACTGGCCGGGGACGGTCCCACCCAGCCACCGCCGCGTATCACTTCATACCCACATGCCCACTCACGTTCGTGGGTATGACGGGTGTCGCTGAAGCAACCGGTTAATACCTGTACCGATCGTCGATATCAACGATTCACCTCCAGCGCGAACAACCGCGCAACAACGGATTTCCAGTTCATTTGCGTAACTTGGGCAGCAAACGTAGACGTCCATCTACATTTGCGAATTCAATGGGTCTTGCATGCCTGGATGTTATGAGTCACGACACGCCACATCAGTCCACATACATGCTGCGACGTATGCACGAGAGAACACGTGGAAGGTGGCCCGCGTACGTATGCCGATGCCATTGCACAGCTGCGAAGCTCATTGAACACGCAAACTCCTGACTGACGAACTAGAGGCGACAGGGGAGGGGGGGGGCGATATACGTCTTATAGCAGTACACATTACAGTGGATAGCGGGACCATGTGGAACGTACGCAACACTCGCTAGATGTTGTGAGGGTAGGCACCGTAACATGATTCAATACGCAGGACACCAGAGTGTGCGCGCAGCGAACTATGTTGAGAGGGTTGCGATTAGGCAACGCTACACGAATTTCTAGATTCATATAACAAACAATTACAGGGCACGTTAAGGCGCAACGTGGGTTAGGTTAGGGCCCAACGTGGGTTAGGTTAGGGCCCAACGTGGGTTAGGTTAGGGCCCAACGTGGGTTAGGTTAAGGCCCAACGTGGGTTAGGTTAGGGCCCAACGTGGGTTAGGTTAGGGCCCAACGTGGGTTAGGTTAGGGCCCAACGTGGGTTAGGTTAGGGCCCAACGTGGGTTAGGTTAGGGCCCAACGTGGGTTAGGTTAGGGCCCAACGTGGGTTAGGTTAGGGCCCAACGTGGGTTAGGTTAGGGCCCAACGTGGGTTAGGTTAGAGCCCAACGTGGGTTAGGTTAGGGCCCAACGTGGGTTAGGTTAGGGCCCAACGTAGGTTAGGTTAGAGCCCAACGTAGGTTAGGTTAGGGCCCAACGTAGGTTAGGTTAGGGCCCAACGTAGGTTAGGTTAGGGCCCAACGTAGGTTAGGTTAGGGCCCAACGTAGGTTAGGTTAGGGCCCAACGTAGGTTAGGTTAGGGCCCAACGTAGGTTAGGTTAGGGCCCAACGTAGGTTAGGTTAGGGCCCAACGTAGGTTAGGTTAGGGCGCAACGTAGGTTAGGTTAGGGCGCAACGTAGGTTAGGTTAGGGCGCAACGTTGGTTAGGTTAGGGCGCAACGTAGGTTAGGTTAAGGCGCAACGTAGGTTAGGTTAAGGCGCAACGTAGGTTAGGTTAAGGCGCAACGTAGGTTAGGTTAAGGCGCAACGTAGGTTAGGTTAAGGCGCAACGTAGGTTAGGTTAAGGCGCAACGTAGGTTAGGTTAAGGCGCAACGTAGGTTAGGTTAAGGCGCAACGTAGGTTAGGTTAAGGCGCAACGTAGGTTAGGTTAAGGCGCAACGTAGGTTAGGTTAAGGCGCAACGTAGGTTAGGTTAAGGCGCAACGTAGGTTAGGTTAAGGCGCAACATAGGTTAGGTTAAGGCGCAACATAGGTTAGGTTAAGGCGCAACATAGGTTAGGTTAAGGGATGGTGTATGACGGGGGAGGGGACGAGGTTCGTTCATAGTGATGATGGTAA
>NC_064620.1:305816545-305819045 GCF_023898315.1 Schistocerca nitens
ACACATCCGCACAGCTGCGATACAAACCACCTGCGAGAACCGCGGGGGCGACCGAGCAGCAGACGGCGTCGCGGCGCCGAGTGCCGGGCGGCGGCGCATCCTCAACGCACACAGTCCTCAATCGGACCAGCACACTGCAGATGTCCACCGCGCTTCGCACCGGGCCCGGGAGGACCCACTTTGGCCGCACGGCGCCGCGCGCTGGGTGCGCCGGCACGCAGATGCGCCGCCTGCCGCGTCCGTCAGCCGGCGCGCCTGCCACTGGGCGCCCCCACCAGCCAGCTGCCGCGCGTGCGCCCACGCAGCGCGCGGCCAGCACGCCGGGCGCCCCCCCCCTCACCGGCCGGGGACGGTCCCACCCAGCCACCGCCGCGTATCGCTTCATACCCACATGCCCACTCACGTTCGTGGGTATGACGGGTGTCGCTGAAGCAACCGGTTAATACCTGTACCGATCGTCGATATCAACGATTCACCTCCAGCGCGAACAACCGCGCAACAACGGATTTCCAGTTCATTTGCGTAACTTGGGCAGCAAACGTAGACGTCCATCTACATTTGCGAATTCAATGGGTCTTGCATGCCTGGATGTTATGAGTCACGACACGCCACATCAGTCCACATACATGCTGCGACGTATGCACGAGAGAACACGTGGAAGGTGGCCCGCGTACGTATGCCGATGCCATTGCACAGCTGCGAAGCTCATTGAACACGCAAACTCCTGACTGACGAACTAGAGGCGACAGGGGGGGGGGCGATATACGTCTTATAGCAGTACACATTACAGTGGATAGCGGGACCATGTGGAACGTACGCAACACTCGCTAGATGTTGTGAGGGTAGGCACCGTAACATGATTCAATACGCAGGACACCAGAGTGTGCGCGCAGCGAACTATGTTGAGAGGGTTGCGATTAGGCAACGCTACACGAATTTCTAGATTCATATAACAAACAATTACAGGGCACGTTAAGGCGCAACGTGGGTTAGGTTAGGGCCCAACGTGGGTTAGGTTAGGGCCCAACGTGGGTTAGGTTAGGGCCCAACGTGGGTTAGGTTAGGGCCCAACGTGGGTTAGGTTAGGGCCCAACGTGGGTTAGGTTAGGGCCCAACGTGGGTTAGGTTAGGGCCCAACGTGGGTTAGGTTAGGGCCCAACGTGGGTTAGGTTAGGGCCCAACGTGGGTTAGGTTAGGGCCCAACGTGGGTTAGGTTAGGGCCCAACGTAGGTTAGGTTAGGGCCCAACGTAGGTTAGGTTAGGGCCCAACGTAGGTTAGGTTAGGGCCCAACGTAGGTTAGGTTAGGGCCCAACGTAGGTTAGGTTAGGGCGCAACGTAGGTTAGGTTAGGGCCCAACGTAGGTTAGGTTAGGGCCCAACGTAGGTTAGGTTAGGGCCCAACGTAGGTTAGGTTAGGGCGCAACGTAGGTTAGGTTAGGGCGCAACGTAGGTTAGGTTAGGGCGCAACGTAGGTTAGGTTAAGGCGCAACGTAGGTTAGGTTAAGGCGCAACGTAGGTTAGGTTAAGGCGCAACGTAGGTTAGGTTAAGGCGCAACGTAGGTTAGGTTAAGGCGCAACGTAGGTTAGGTTAAGGCGCAACATAGGTTAGGTTAAGGCGCAACATAGGTTAGGTTAAGGCGCAACATAGGTTAGGTTAAGGCGCAACATAGGTTAGGTTAAGGCGCAACATAGGTTAGGTTAAGGCGCAACATAGGTTAGGTGAAGGTGCAACATATGTTAGGTTAAGGGATGGTGTATGACGGGGGAGGGGACGAGGTTCGTTCATAGTGATGATGGTAAGTGGACGCCTGAGGCACCCTGAGATGTGTCACGTCAGGATGCACCTTTCTCTCAGGGGAGGTGGTGCGCCGGTTGCGTGGGTGTGGCAAGGGAGTGGCAGGCCTGTGTCTTTCATTCCTGCCATTGCTTATATGCTGTGAGACAAGGCAGTGTGGTGGTGTTGGTTGCACCCCTGTGTAGGACATGTGTGGGTGTTTGTGGGTTATCTGAGTAATGATGGTTGTTGGAAGAGTGAGATATTCTGTTTTTGGGGTGGACCTCCTGGTTTTGTTATCATAGTGTGAATGGTGTAATGTGGCGGAGAGGATGCACTGGATGTTGTTCCATGCTGGTGCTTAGATATTTTGTCTGTGTCTGTTACAGCCAGAGAGTAGTGTGTGATAGAGTGTCTGGGTGACGTGTAGTTCGCATGTGTGCACAGACTGTCAGCATGTATAGGGACTGTTGTATGTCGTATGTCATCTATATTCCGATGGCTCTGCATCTATTAGTAATCAGCGCCATGTATCAGTTTAATCTGGTTGCGGTCATGCGGTGTCCTATCTCTGTACAGTAGTAGAGGTGCGACTGCACTACGTAGCTACCCCTTGCGGCAGATTTCCCCGGTGTATGGCATATGATTATCGGCAATCAGTCGATTAGTGACAACTGGTCGTGTGACAACGTCACATGTCTGCGGGTGGGATACGCTACACCCTGC
>NC_064620.1:305826545-305836545 GCF_023898315.1 Schistocerca nitens
CGGGGTCCGCCTCGGGACGCACGAGCACGCACGAGGCGGTCGCACGCCTTCGGCTCGCCCCACCGGCAGGACGTCCCACGATACATGCCAGTTAAACACCGACGGGCGGTGAACCAACAGCGTGGGACACAAATCCAACTACGAGCTTTTTAACCGCAACAACTTTAATATACGCTATTGGAGCTGGAATTACCGCGGCTGCTGGCACCAGACTTGCCCTCCAATAGATACTCGTTAAAGGATTTAAAGTGTACTCATTCCGATTACGGGGCCTCGGATGAGTCCCGTATCGTTATTTTTCGTCACTACCTCCCCGTGCCGGGAGTGGGTAATTTGCGCGCCTGCTGCCTTCCTTGGATGTGGTAGCCGTTTCTCAGGCTCCCTCTCCGGAATCGAACCCTGATTCCCCGTTACCCATTACAACCATGGTAGGCGCAGAACCTACCATCGACAGTTGATAAGGCAGACATTTGAAAGATGCGTCGCCGGTACGAAGACCGTGCAATCAGCCCAAAGTTATTCAGTCACCAAGGCAAACGGACCGGACGAGCCGACCGATTGGTTTTGATCTAATAAAAGCGTCCCTTCCATCTCTGGTCGGGACTCTGTTTTTTTTTTTTTCTTCTTTTTTTTTTTTTTTTAAAAAAAAGAAAAACCTCTTTATTGATACAACAACAAGAACAACAACATTAAGTCAATTGAAACAATTATTTTGATACAAATGACTCATATACGAAAACATTGTGTGATACATACTAACCCACCACCTTATATAATTAGTGGGTCCAATTATTATATGAATTGAACATGCAGCTTATTTATTACTGTTATTGATTAATGGCACTAGCTACGGGCAGGGTTAATCTAACTACATGACTACTTTGGTTATTCTACAACTATCTACTCTGCAGCGTTACAAGTGTGCCAGATGATATATATAAACCTACTGGAAGGCCTGCTCACTGAGCTAATCCCAGTGAGCGTGCCCCTGGCACTAGGCTGGCCAAAATTTTGATTTCGCTGCAGTCCCTACCTATGTTAATTGTTTGTTCTAATTCTACAGTATTCTAGTTTAACTACTTCCTATGAAATCTAGTGCGTAAGTCAAGTCCGGGAATGGTGCTCCTGCCTCCCTAATCCAATAACGCGGCGGATTCCAGTTGTATGACAACTGGCCAGTACCGCGCTTGGCGGCAATTTCAGGTGCACCTAAGTCTTTATCGGGTTGTGTTTTTCAGTCGTGTTGGTTTCTAATGAAGTCCCTCAAGATCTTTTTGGAGATTTCATTTGCCAAATTGTTGAGGACATTGAAGCTCTCAGCACGTCGCAGTAATGTGTGTGTGTCTCTATTTGGTAGTTGATTTCTAAGCTCAAGCGCCACATCGTCATACAACGTACAGCCATAGACGACGTGTTCGGGCGTTCCGTCCGGAGCGCCACAGTCACACGCTGGTGTTGCTCGCTTTCCAAATCGACATAAATATGTCGGATATGGACCGTGACCTGTTAGAAAGTGCAGCAGACCTCTACTTGGCTCAAAGTAGCTCATTTGTAGCCTTTCTTTGACATTTGGTAGTAGCCGAAAGACCCTTCTTCCCGTTTCCTCAGTTTCCCATTGCTGTTGCCAAAGCTCTTCGCCCCTTCTCTTTATTGCATACTTATCCCCCACTTGTACCCCCATGATGTCCCTGGTTTTATCTATTTTTCCTTTGGAGACCCAGTACCACGCTCCCTGCTCTCTGATTTTTATGTCCAAAGGACATAAACCTATTATGATTAGCAAAGCCCCCCCAGGTGTTGTTCGATATGCCCCTACAGAGCGCAACAGCATATTTCGCTGCACCCTCCTCACGGCCACTGCGGGCACCACCCTCGTGAGCCTGTGTGCCCACACCCCACTCGCATATCCTACTAGGGACGTTAAGATGGTGTTATGATACAGTTTGATTAAGTTGGGGGGGGGTAGGTGAAATCTTCTGTGTCCTATACTTATGAGATTATTAAGGACCTCTAATGCACGTTGTGTTATGTTTTCTATGTGGGTATTATAACTCCATTTTTCATCTATCGTGACTCCCAAATATCTGGCCTCTCGACGCCGAAGAACTGGTGTTCCCTCAATTCTGACTGTTGGATTCCTGACTAGACTACCTTTCATTAACAAATATGTTGATTTATGCGGCGCTACTTTCATTTTCGATTCTTGGCACCATCTCTGAAGTACTTTCATTGTTTGTTCTACCTTTGGCTCAAGTTCCTCTCGGCTACGGCCGCCTACCAACAGGAGGAGGTCGTCAGCGTAAGCTATCACGTCTAGCACGGCCTCACTTATTTGTAGTTTCTCTAGGAGGGGTTCTATGTTTACATCCCAAAAGAGTGGCCCCAGAACTGATCCCTGGGGACACCCCTTCGTAATGGTTTTACTCGTTCTTCCGCTAGGCGATGATAGCCATACCTCCCTGTCCATGCAATAGCTCCTCAGACAGCCATAGAGGGGACCTGGGCACTCCTTCTCACGCAAGCGTGAGAAGAGCGAGGGCCACCACAGGTTGTCGAAGGCGCCACTGATGTCCACCATGATGCCTACCACATACTTGTGCGGGGTTGAGCCACAGACCTCAGCTGCCAGGGCAATTGCGTCAGACGCCGACCGTCCCGGCCTGAAGCCGAACTGCCTGTCGCTCATCCCGCACAGTATCCTGTGCGCCGTCAGTCTGTCAGCTAGTAACTTCTCCAGTATTTTTCCTAGGTTATCTAAGAGGCAGATTGGTCTGTAAGATTTGGGTTCTGTGGGGTCCTTATCCTTCCCTTTTTGAATGATTATCACATTAGCCCTTTTCCAAATTTTTGGGAATTTCCCAGTTCTCAGACATTCATTGAACAGTCCTGTAAGGGGTGTTAGTAGCTGAGGGGCGAGAAACTGCACCACCTCCGCGACTATGCCGTGTGGCCC
Organism: Schistocerca nitens; assembly: GCF_023898315.1. Lineage (NCBI taxonomy): Eukaryota > Metazoa > Arthropoda > Insecta > Orthoptera > Acrididae > Schistocerca > Schistocerca nitens. The sequence goes on from NC_064620.1 coordinate 305,829,499, forward strand.
TGGTGCTTTGCCAGTTTTCAATGACTTAATTTGTGCAGCTACTTCTTCCTCTGAAAAGGGGTACACCATGGTGTTGTTTGTGTATTCATTTAGATCCTCTCTGCGAATCTGTTGTTGGAGTTCATCCTCCTCATTTTCTTCGTCATCCGGCAGCAGAGTGCGCAGGAGAACTTCAGCAGTTTCCTGCCACGACTCTGTCATTCTGCCTCCGTCTTTGATCGTCGAGAGGACCGCAGGGGACCTGATTTTTTCTCTGACTAATTTATATGGTATTCCCCAAGGGTCAGTGGCTAGCTGGCTCAAAACATACCTTTCCCAACTTTTTATCCTTACCTCCTTTAATTCTTTTTGAAATTTTTCTTTTTCCTCCCTATACTGCTGCAGCCAGAACTGTTTTTCCTGCCAGACGGCACTTCGCTGGTAGTACCTTCTCGCCCGTCTCACAGACTGACGCATTCGCTCAAGATCGGCAGACCATGGCGATGGTGAAGCCGCCACGGCTCTCCTCCTCGTTGGCACAGCGGCCTTGACCGCGCTGACTATCGACCCTACCAGCTCTTCGGCGTACCCATCTACATCCAGGTCACCCCTCGGCAACGGCGGAATGCCACACTCCCGAGCTAAGCAGTCCCAATCTGTTCTATTATAATTGAGTTGTATTTCCCATCCGAGGTCCCAGCGGCACCCGTCTTCTCTGAGGCAGAAGGTAATCAGGTTGTGGTCGCTTGTAGTGGCATATTCGATTACTTCCCAATCCTCGATAATACTGATGGCATTGGCAGTTGCCAGGGTGACGTCAATATTTGTCCCCTGCCCTCCGCCTCCTCTGTAGGTGGGGGGATTACCGGATTTGTTTGCCACTACAAGTTGGGAGGCCATAATTAGTTCCTCAGCCTTCTCACCATTGGTATCCCTTGTGCCGCTGTACCACATAGGGGACTTGGCATTGATGTCAGCCATAACAATGACTCTGCGCCCACGCAGCGCCGTGATTGTTCTTGCGAGATGGTCCGAGTAATCTTCGAAATTCCCTCCGTATTGAAAATACATGTTAACAAGGTATATTAATCCAACTGGGGTTTGTAGTTCAATCACGTTGCAGTGGCTGTTTGATAGTTGTGTCAGTCTTGTGGTTCTTAGAGCCTTATTTGTAACTATTGTGACCGCCTTTGGCTCTTCTCCGGTGCAGATTACCTGCCAGGTGGTAGACATGAAGGAGATCTGCCCCGCCCTGGAGTATGGCTCCTGCAAACAGACTACATCCAGTCTCCTCTCCTCCACAACCCTTCGAAGCTCCTGCATGACCAGCCGACTATTATGTGTATTTATCTGTCCTATTACAATTTCGGATATTATGGAAAGTAAGTGTGAAAATTGCAGTCAGGCCATTTTTTGTTGTAATCAGAAGCAATTCGGCCATTTGCAAGGACAGATTGCACATAGATCTCTTGCATATTGAACTCTTCTCCTCTTCTCTCAAATACCCTTCTAAGAAGGTCATGCAGTGCTCCAAAGTCCGTGGGAAGATTCATCGACTTTAACTGAATCCTATCCACAGCCTCCATTGTCGAGAAGGTGACCTTTCTGCCATATTTGTGACCTGTACGTACGACGTGCCTGAGCGCCGTGGTGAGGACAGCCGGCTGCTCCAAGCGTGAGAGCTGCATGGCAAGCTCCAAGTTCGGGTAGATCCTTCTAGGATCCGGATCTGGGGCTCTCGGAACTACTTCCAACTGTTTTGTACTTGTGATCGTATTGTCTTGAAGAACACTTTGGAGAGATCCTTTTTGAACTGGAGCAATGCTGTTGTTCTCTGCCGGTTCTAAACTATCCTCTATTTCTTCTTCTGGTTCCGTCTGTATGCACAGGTCAACCATGACAGTTTGTTGCGGGCATACTTGTTCTTGATTGGTAACAAAGCTTGCTGCTTCTGGGTTGAGTGTCGAATTGACACTCGAATGGATCATAGTCATTGGCTCTGTCAATTTGTCTAAGTCAGCCATTTCTACTACTTCTTCAGTCTTTATTTCTGGGTCTGTTTGAATACTTGCATCAACCATGATTATTTCCTTTTTAACTGTCTCCTGAATAGATTTTAAAAATTCTTTGAATTTCGCTGCTCTTTCCGCATCCCTTTTCTTCTTGCTCGGAGACTTTCTTTTGGTTGATCTAGTTTGGTTGTTGTCATTAGCCATAATCAGTTCTAGAAATTAGGCGTTGTTCAAGCAACTTATATGTAGGGCAGTTCCTCCCGGTTGTACCGCAGGTCTTTTTGCCCCTTCGTGTGCATGGTATGCATACAGCGGATTTTCTGCATTCCTTCCTCACATGATTTTCCTCTCCGCACCTGGAGCATGCCGGCTTCCTACTACAATACTTATGTACATGATCAATGTCCCCACAATTATGGCAACGGGGTACAATTAAGTAATCTTTCACGTTTATGGCGTGAAAACCTATATATACCCTGCCCATAGTTGTTAATTTCCTCCATAAGCCCCCTGTGACTTCTGCTACATGGTGAACAACATCTCTGTCCCTAGGTCCCGTCCTAAATCTGAGTTTGAAATCTTTTAGAAAATTTTCCATACTTAAGTCAGAGTCATCGAGGTTTTGCCGATATAGGGTCTCACATAGATCCTCATCTGTCATTGATTTGGGGACGTCATATAAGATTACAAGTGGATTGCGCTTTCGAGGGGGTTCACATCTAACTGACTTGCATAACTTTTGGTATCCTAGCAGCTTGTTCTTGTCATCCTCCGAGGCTACGTCTACGATTACTACATTTTTTGTCACTTTAACCTTGTTGATCTTAATCTTTTCCCTAACGGGATTTACAGTGGTGGCAAAAACTTCCTGTACCTTTTTAATGTCCTGGCCGGGTAGTGGTCTTAAAAAGACTGCAGTATCTGTTCGTTTAGAGACCTTTGCAATAGTCTCTTTGGTCGTCTGGGCCTTTGGTGCGGCCTGTGCCGCGACGCCGGCCCATGTCTTGCCTGGTTGTTTTCTAAGTCGCTCATTCTCCCTTTCGAGCTCCTCAATCCTCCCTTCTAGCTTCGCATTGGCTATCGCCCATGCCGCTAATTCATTTTTTATTGCCTGCACCGCGGCCTGACTAATTTTCCCGTTTTTGACGTTTTGGTCTAAAAACTGGGTTATCCTCATGTGTCTATCTAAGTTACTTTCTTCCATCGTCTGACCCAGGCCGTCCTGTGGCGAGGGATCAGATTGCATCGAAACCCTTACGGGCGCACTTAGATCGCTTGTCTCTTCGGTAGCCATCATTTCAGACAAGCGAAAAAAGGGGTTGGGAGCCCGTCTCTTTCCCCGGACCGGCTCCTCTGGCATGTATTAGCTCTAGAATTACCACAGTTATCCAAGTAACGTGGGTACGATCTAAGGAACCATAACTGATTTAATGAGCCATTCGCGGTTTCACCTTAATGCGGCTTGTACTGAGACATGCATGGCTTAATCTTTGAGACAAGCATATGACTACTGGCAGGATCAACCAGGGAGCTGCGTCAACTAGAGCTGAGCAGCCGGCCGCCCGGGAGTGTGTCCCGGAGGCCCGCGCGAACACGCAAGCGTCCGCTCAATTATTCTGCAAACAGGAGGAGGCTGGGCTCCCCTGCACGATACACCTCGAAACCCTCTCAGGTCCCGGCGGCGCGCAGCGCCGTCCTAAGTACTTGGTCGGGTTCGAGAGAGGCGCAATCGCCCGGAGATAGGCGAGTAGACGCTTTCAGTGCGACCACCCGTGCTCCCAACTGAGCTTGCCGCTGCCGACAGAGGCCCGGGAGCGTGCTGTCGTGGTGTTGCCGGCGGGAGACAACACGCGGCCACAAACAGTGACCGGGCAGCTCCAACGCCAGCGCCACAGAGGGGCAGAGCCCCACTTGGGTGCCAAAGCGAACTCTCCCAGCACAGCGCACGCGCCAACACATCCGCACAGCTGCGATACAAACCACCTGCGAGAACCGCGGGGGCGACCGAGCAGCAGACGGCGTCGCGGCGCCGAGTGCCGGGCGGCGGCGCATCCTCAACGCACACAGTCCTCAATCGGACCAGCACACTGCAGATGTCCACCGCGCTTCGCACCGGGCCCGGGAGGACCCACTTTGGCCGCACGGCGCCGCGCGCTGGGTGCGCCGGCACGCAGATGCGCCGCCTGCCGCGTCCGTCAGCCGGCGCGCCTGCCACTGGGCGCCCCCACCAGCCGGCTGCCGCGCGTGCGCCCACGCAGCGCGCGGCCAGCACGCCGGGCGCCCCCCCCTCACCGGCCGGGGACGGTCCCACCCAGCCACCGCCGCGTATCGCTTCATACCCACATGCCCATTCACGTTCGTGGGTATGACGGGTGTCGCTGAAGCAACCGGTTAATACCTGTACCGATCGTCGATATCAACGATTCACCTCCAGCGCGAACAACCGCGCAACAACGGATTTCCAGTTCATTTGCGTAACTTGGGCAGCAAACGTAGACGTCCATCTACATTTGCGAATTCAATGGGTCTTGCATGCCTGGATGTTATGAGTCACGACACGCCACATCAGTCCACATACATGCTGCGACGTATGCACGAGAGAACACGTGGAAGGTGGCCCGCGTACGTATGCCGATGCCATTGCACAGCTGCGAAGCTCATTGAACACGCAAACTCCTGACTGACGAACTAGAGGCGACAGGGGAGGGGGGGGGCGATATACGTCTTATAGCAGTACACATTACAGTGGATAGCGGGACCATGTGGAACGTACGCAACACTCGCTAGATGTTGTGAGGGTACGCACCGTAACATGATTCAATACGCAGGACACCAGAGTGTGCGCGCAGCGAACTATGTTGAGAGGGTTGCGATTAGGCAACGCTACACGAATTTCTAGATTCATATAACAAACAATTACAGGGCACGTTAAGGCGCAACGTGGGTTAGGTTAGGGCCCAACGTGGGTTAGGTTAGGGCCCAACGTGGGTTAGGTTAGGGCCCAACGTGGGTTAGGTTAGGGCCCAACGTGGGTTAGGTTAGGGCCCAACGTGGGTTAGGTTAGGGCCCAACGTGGGTTAGGTTAGGGCCCAACGTGGGTTAGGTTAGGGCCCAACGTGGGTTAGGTTAGGGCCCAACGTGGGTTAGGTTAGGGCGCAACGTGGGTTAGGTTAGGGCCCAACGTAGGTTAGGTTAGGGCCCAACGTAGGTTAGGTTAGGGCCCAACGTAGGTTAGGTTAGGGCCCAACGTAGGTTAGGTTAGGGCCCAACGTAGGTTAGGTTAGGGCCCAACGTAGGTTAGGTTAGGGCCCAACGTAGGTTAGGTTAGGGCCCAACGTAGGTTAGGTTAGGGCGCAACGTAGGTTAGGTTAGGGCCCAACGTAGGTTAGGTTAGGGCGCAACGTAGGTTAGGTTAGGGCGCAACGTAGGTTAGGTTAAGGCGCAACGTAGGTTAGGTTAAGGCGCAACGTAGGTTAGGTTAAGGCGCAACGTAGGTTAGGTTAAGGCGCAACGTAGGTTAGGTTAAGGCGCAACGTAGGTTAGGTTAAGGCGCAACGTAGGTTAGGTTAAGGCGCAACGTAGGTTAGGTTAAGGCGCAACATAGGTTAGGTTAAGGCGCAACATAGGTTAGGTTAAGGCGCAACATAGGTTAGGTTAAGGCGCAACATAGGTTAGGTTAAGGCGCAACATAGGTTAGGTTAAGGCGCAACATAGGTTAGGTTAAGGCGCAACATAGGTTAGGTTAAGGCGCAACATAGGTTAGGTTAAGGCGCAACATAGGTTAGGTTAAGGTGCAACATAGGTTAGGTTAAGGGATGGTGTATGACGGGGGAGGGGACGAGGTTCGTTCATAGTGATGATGGTAAGTGGACGCCTGAGGCACCCTGAGATGTGTCACGTCAGGATGCACCTTTCTCTCAGGGGAGGTGGTGCGCCGGTTGCGTGGGTGTGGCAAGGGAGTGGCAGGCCTGTGTCTTTCATTCCTGCCATTGCTTATATGCTGTGAGACAAGGCAGTGTGGTGGTGTTGGTTGCACCCCTGTGTAGGACATGTGTGGGTGTTTGTGGGTTATCTGAGTAATGATGGTTGTTGGAAGAGTGAGATATTCTGTTTTTGGGGTGGACCTCCTGGTTTTGTTATCATAGTGTGAATGGTGTAATGTGGCGGAGAGGATGCACTGGATGTTGTTCCATGCTGGTGCTTAGATATTTTGTCTGTGTCTGTTACAGCCAGAGAGTAGTGTGTGATAGAGTGTCTGGGTGACGTGTAGTTCGCATGTGTGCACAGACTGTCAGCATGTATAGGGACTGTTGTATGTCGTATGTCATCTATATTCCGATGGCTCTGCATCTATTAGTAATCAGCGCCATGTATCAGTTTAATCCGGTTGCGGTCATGCGGTGTCCTATCTCTGTACAGTAGTAGAGGTGCGACTGCACTACGTAGCTACCCCTTGCGACAGCTTTCCCCGGTGTATGGCATATGATTATCGGCAATCAGTCGATTAGTGACAACTGGTCGTGTGACAACGTCACATGTCTGCGGGTGGGATACGCTACACTCTGCCTGTGGGTCAGGGCTCAGGAAAGCTCTCCTGACACTGAGCGCTCGGACCGTCATTACCCGTCTGAGTAATATATTGCGGAGCGCTTTTAGCCATTGCCCAGAGTCTTTGCGACTGCGAGTGCAACGCCCATGGGGATCGACATGGTTGGGGCGCTTCCTAGCTGATCGCTCGGCATCGGAATCCGTACTGTGAGCAACGCAATCGCGCACAGACTTAGAGCATGTGTAGGGACAGCGGGAATTTCGCATCTTGGATAAAACTCTTCATGAAACGGACGATATAGGAGTGGATTGCAACTTACGACTGCGAGAAGAGTCCGCCGTTCATCCGCTGGAGTTGCGAGTTGGGCAGTTGAGGTGAGGCACGTACGGGGGCGGGTGGCGTGATTGTCGGTGGACGACGTCTTGCGGCGCTCGGACTGGCGTTGGTGCTCTTGTGGTGGACAGTGGATGCAGGCTTTGTGGGTGGGGTCGGGAAACGGGTACTGAG
>NC_064620.1:305841545-305846545 GCF_023898315.1 Schistocerca nitens
ATGGCACAATTTTACTTTTCAGTTGTTGTAACGTTTCTGCTGTGATCTTGTCTATTCCGGGAGATTTATTTTTCTTCATGGAGTCAATAGCACGACTCACCTCCTCCTGAGCAAATGGTACAACCACTCCTTCATCTGGATACTCTTCTTGCATCTTCTGTCTCAAGAGTGCCTGGTGTTCATTATCTGAAGCTGGATCATCAATTGGGAGTAAACTTTCCATTAAATACTCTGCCGAGTCTCGCCACCCTGATGTGGTTGAACCATCAGCCTTCTGAAGCGTCGACAAGATGAGAGGGGTCTTAAGCTTCTCACTAACAATTTTATATGGTAAGCCCCATACATTAGTTTGAAATTCCTTTTTGACGAAAGTTTCCCAGTGCTTTATTCTCGTATTGATTAATTCCTCCTTATAAACTGCTTTGATTTCCCGATAAATTAGTAACCTTCTCTGCCTCTCTCTGTCACCGAGAGACCTCTGATATGCACGCCGTGCCCTACGAACATTTCTCTTTAGTTCTGTTAGAGTGGAACTCCATGGCACTTTCGAGCCTCGAAAGAATGGGCGCTTAGGTATGAAGGTATTCATAAGGTTTTGTATATGTACCTGTATTGTTTCTGCTGCCAAATCAATGTCAAAGCCATTTCCCATGGGCACCTGTAGTTGAAACTCCTCCCTCATGCGCTCCCAGTCTGCTCTTTTATAATCGAAGTAGGTTCCTATATAATTCTCCTCCCTGTTTACATTGTTTACGCTTACAAGGCTAAAGGTAATCATATTATGATCACTTGTAGTCACTCTGTTCAGTACTTGCCATGCCTGTATCCTATTTAGCACACTACCATTTGCCAACGTAATGTCAATATTAGATTTTGCCCCTGCCCTATTATGATAAGTTGGTGGAAACCCAGGTTTATTCACAACTATTAAGTTCTGCTCCGCAATAGCATCCTGTAGTTCAAGTCCTCTCTCGTCAGTTTCTCTACTATTCCATAGTACTGATTTAGCATTTGCGTCTATTGTGAAAATGTGATATCTGTTACCTCCAACCTCGTTGGCTCTTATCATTTTGTCGAGATAGGGTTGTATCTCATGTGCATATTGAAAGTACAGGTTAGTTAAAAGAAAGACACCCTCAGTTGTCGTTAGCTCCACAGTAACAGTGTTCATCATTTACCTGAGCAATTGTTGTCACTGAAATATCTCTTTTCAGTACTACAACAGCCACCATTGGGTTCTCTCCGTACATGATCACTCTTGCACCCATTGGGCAATGTACCAGTTTCCCTTTCGTAGTGTAAGGCTCCTGGATACATATGATATCCAAACCTCGATCTTCTACAACCTTCCATATTTCTGTCATTACAGTGGTGCTACGCATAGCATTAATCTGAGCAACAGCTATACCTAATTTCTTCCTACTCATTTAAGGCTGTCTGACATGATTATAAAATCTGAAGCCTGTCTTGTCGTACTCATAAACTGTTCTACCATAACACTCCACAAATTCCTTGTAGAGCTCCTCTTGATCAAATTTTTCGTTACGTCGGGTATATGCCCTCTGAAGTATCTCGCCCAATTCTTTCTCCCCGGTTGGTAGATTATTACATCGCAAAAACAGCCTGTCGGCAGTTCCTGGATATGGAAAGCCGATTGTTTTCCCTTTCGGATGCCCTATTCTGACAATGTGCCTAAGGGCTACAACTAATACACTCATGTCTTCTAATCTAGAGAGTCTGTAACTCTCTTCAAGATCAACATAAATCGATCGAGGATCCAACTGTTTACAGTCATTTCCCTCATTTGTTGTAGGCTTCAGTATGTCGTCACTGTCTGTAAAGTCGGTCTGAGTACCAGTAGTGATCATGTAGGGTTTATGACAGGTCTCGATAGTCTTTTTGCTTTTGCTCTTTAACTTTGACCTAATCTTGGAGAGAATTCCATGATTTTCAAGGCCAGCGTTACGCATTTTACTCCCTGCAACGGTAGAGCTGATGGTGCTGTCCTGAATTGATGAAGAAAGATTTTTCCCCGGTTCCTGGGGGAAATTACTACTGTCTGTGGTTTTGTTCTTATCGGTATCAACTATATTCTGGTCATTGTCACTATTTCCTAACGCAGGATCTGACTTGTCCTTAAAGTACATCTTATCTTCACTTGTAGCTGCCGTTTCATCCTCTAATGTGTTAATATCCACACAGTGGGCTAGTTCTAAAGTATGTAGAGGTTGTCTGTTCTCGCGTAGCATGTTCCTCCATGCAATTGCCCTACGCCAATTCCTAAGCCTCGTGGAGGGAGGCTTATGTTTCCTACGTGTCCTTTTCCTATCAGCTATTTGTGCAATTTCATGACATTTGAAGTCTCTACCTGGTATGAACTCTTCACTATATGGTGATAGATTACTGTCCATAATCTGTACTTTCGATTAGTCTGCGCAAATATAGCTGATAGGTAGGGCACTGAGGACCTGGTGCAGTGCACACCTTGCCTCTCGAAGAACACGGAATACACTTTGCTGGCTTATTTGAGTTCGGACAATTTGTTTTTTGGTGGTTGTCTTCACCACAATGTGAATACACAAAGGACTTGGCAGTACACTTTGCACTTCTGTGACCAAAATTCTGACACTTAAAACATTTGAAGGCAAAATAGTCTTTCACCGACAGTGATCTGAAATCCACATACACTCGTTTTCCTTCCACTAACAGTTTCCTCACTCTTGCACTTACTTCAAAAACATGGTTGACCTCCACCTTTCCTTTAGGACCAGTCTTAAAACAGGGTCGCATTTCTTCAGAGATCTCTTGTTTGCTTATCTTGTCAGCAAGATTTTGCTGCCAGATTGTCTCCACTAGATCCTGCTCACCGATTTCACTTGGCACATCATAAATAATGATAAGAGGACGCTTCTTCCTAGGTGGCTCACACTTCAAAGTTTCAGCGACTTTACTATTTGTAGAAATCTTTTGGATATCAGCAGGGGATTCCGTTTCAACAATGAGAACACTGTTCACAGTACGCATACTTTTAATTTTGATTTGCTCTTTTCTTGGGTCAATCACACTTATAAACCTCTGCTTTGTTACCTTTGCATCACTCTGATCTTTTGATTTCACGAATAGTGTATTCGGCGCCTTTGCTTGTGCAGACGCTATTTTGGCTTTGGTGGTGGGTATGTTCTTACTTGGTTTTGCTACAACTTCAGCAAATGAAGGTGCAGCCACTTTTGGGATCTCGTCTTTAATGGTCTTGATTTCTTTAGAGATTCCTTCACTCTTCTCAACAAGTGTCTCTCGCAGCCACTGGTTTTGCTTAATGAGCTCCTCATTCCTACCAACTAATTTGCATTGGTACATCGCCCACAATGATAGCTTGTTCCGCAATTCACTCATTACATTTACTGTGATCTTTTTGGTAGGTGTCATGTGTTCATCTATGAATTCCAAAATATTAGTATAATAGTCCTCAACTTTATTTAATTTGGTGCCCCCACCACTTTCATCCCCCACATTTCCTTCCTCGTCCTCTGAAGATGACATTATGCCAGCATATAAAACAGTCTATTGGACGAACTGTGAGCACACACAATATCTCGCAACAGCGAGGCAGGGTGCGTCGATCTACTCTATTTACCCAACGTCTGGCCCACTCTCACCAAGAGTGAGATAGAGTCGGATTCAGAGTTTAGTGGCAAGCTGATGTTATACTTGTCCGTGGTACAACGATCGAACAAACAGCCGCCCAAAGACTCGTGGTACACAAATCGAACTAATATCGCTTCCTACCGCCTGTGGTACACAGATCGAACTACTGCCGACCGTGGTACAAAGATCGAACTATGCACGCCTGTGGTACACAGATCGAGCCATGTCTGACAGAGAATCTTAAAGGTTATTTTACTATTGATACAGTTAGTTGATCAGACTTAGTTACAGGTTAGATCACTTAAAACGAGATTTACGGCTCTAGGTGCAGAAGCATACTTGCTGCATCACAGTTATCTGGAGGGAGACTGTACAAATTAAGATGTTCAAAATCGGTGTCACAATCAGATAGCCACAATGAAGAGTGAAACAAATACTCACAGTTCACACGCTAGAAGTATCTCTAAGCTTAGAAGCGACGAAAAAACAGGAAACCACACATCAACACAAATAATTCGTCCCACTGTTGAGGTTATGGCGCAAAACGCGCCACTTCAATCACACGTTTCGACAGTTCTCGAATACCGACGCGAACACGCCCACGTGAAACGCGGCTCGAAACTGACGATATCGAGATGAACTCCCGCGAAACAGCGAAATGTGAGAAATACACACACAAACTACAGATTTTTTCTCAATGCATAATCGACGCAACACACCACGGCAGCCATCTTGGAGATAGGGACAGCGGGAATCTCGTTAATCCATTCATGCGCGTCACTAATTAGATGACGAGGCATTTGGCTACATCAAGAGAGTCATAGTTACTCCCGCCGTTTACCCGCGCTTGCTTGAATTTCTTCACGTTGACATTCAGAGCACTGGGCAGAAATCACATTGCGTCAACACCCGCTAGGGCCATCGCAATGCTTTGTTTTAATTAGACAGTCGGATTCCCCCAGTCCGTGCCAGTTCTGAGTTGATCGTTGAATGGCGGCCGAAGAGAATCCGCGCACCCGCGCGCCCCCGGAGGAGCACGCTAAGGCGGACGCGGCCTCGCAGCAAGGAAGATCCGTGGGAGGCCAAGGCACGGGACCGAGCTCGGATCCTGCACGCAGGTTGAAGCACCGGGGCGCGAACGCCGCACAGGCGCGCGCATCCTGCACCGCCGGCCAGCACGAGGCCGACCAACGGCGAGAGCAGACCACACCCACGCTAAACGCCCGCACTTACCGGCACCCCTACGGCACTCACCTCGCCCAGGCCCGGCACGTTAGCGCTGACCCACTTCCCGACCAAGCCCGACACGCCCCGATCCTCAGAGCCAATCCTTATCCCGAAGTTACGGATCCAAT
>NC_064620.1:305851545-305854045 GCF_023898315.1 Schistocerca nitens
CGAACACGCAAGCGTCCGCTCAATTATTCTGCAAACAGGAGGAGGCTGGGCTCCCCTGCACGATACACCTCGAAACCCTCTCAGGTCCCGGCGGCGCGCAGCGCCGTCCTAAGTACTTGGTCGGGTTCGAGAGAGGCGCAATCGCCCGGAGATAGGCGAGTAGACGCTTTCAGTGCGACCACCCGTGCTCCCAACTGAGCTTGCCGCTGCCGACAGAGGCCCGGGAGCGTGCTGTCGTGGTGTTGCCGGCGGGAGACAACACGCGGCCACAAACAGTGACCGGGCAGCTCCAACGCCAGCGCCACAGAGGGGCAGAGCCCCACTTGGGTGCCAAAGCGAACTCTCCCAGCACAGCGCACGCGCCAACACATCCGCACAGCTGCGATACAAACCACCTGCGAGAACCGCGGGGGCGACCGAGCAGCAGACGGCGTCGCGGCGCCGAGTGCCGGGCGGCGGCGCATCCTCAACGCACACAGTCCTCAATCGGACCAGCACACTGCAGATGTCCACCGCGCTTCGCACCGGGCCCGGGAGGACCCACTTTGGCCGCACGGCGCCGCGCGCTGGGTGCGCCGGCACGCAGATGCGCCGCCTGCCGCGTCCGTCAGCCGGCGCGCCTGCCACTGGGCGCCCCCACCAGCCGGCTGCCGCGCGTGCGCCCACGCAGCGCGCGGCCAGCACGCCGGGCGCCCCCCCCTCACCGGCCGGGGACGGTCCCACCCAGCCACCGCCGCGTATCGCTTCATACCCACATGCCCACTCACGTTCGTGGGTATGACGGGTGTCGCTGAAGCAACCGGTTAATACCTGTACCGATCGTCGATATCAACGATTCACCTCCAGCGCGAACAACCGCGCAACAACGGATTTCCAGTTCATTTGCGTAACTTGGGCAGCAAACGTAGACGTCCATCTACATTTGCGAATTCAATGGGTCTTGCATGCCTGGATGTTATGAGTCACGACACGCCACATCAGTCCACATACATGCTGCGACGTATGCACGAGAGAACACGTGGAAGGTGGCCCGCGTACGTATGCCGATGCCATTGCACAGCTGCGAAGCTCATTGAACACGCAAACTCCTGACTGACGAACTAGAGGCGACAGGGGAGGGGGGGGGGCGATATACGTCTTATAGCAGTACACATTACAGTGGATAGCGGGACCATGTGGAACGTACGCAACACTCGCTAGATGTTGTGAGGGTAGGCACCGTAACATGATTCAATACGCAGGACACCAGAGTGTGCGCGCAGCGAACTATGTTGAGAGGGTTGCGATTAGGCAACGCTACACGAATTTCTAGATTCATATAACAAACAATTACAGGGCACGTTAAGGCGCAACGTGGGTTAGGTTAGGGCCCAACGTGGGTTAGGTTAGGGCCCAACGTGGGTTAGGTTAGGGCCCAACGTGGGTTAGGTTAGGGCCCAACGTGGGTTAGGTTAGGGCCCAACGTGGGTTAGGTTAGGGCCCAACGTGGGTTAGGTTAGGGCCCAACGTGGGTTAGGTTAGGGCCCAACGTAGGTTAGGTTAGGGCCCAACGTAGGTTAGGTTAGGGCCCAACGTAGGTTAGGTTAGGGCCCAACGTAGGTTAGGTTAGGGCCCAACGTAGGTTAGGTTAGGGCCCAACGTAGGTTAGGGCCCAACGTAGGTTAGGTTAGGGCGCAACGTAGGTTAGGTTAGGGCCCAACGTAGGTTAGGTTAGGGCCCAACGTAGGTTAGGTTAGGGCCCAATGTAGGTTAGGTTAGGGCGCAACGTAGGTTAGGTTAGGGCGCAACGTAGGTTAGGTTAGGGCGCAACGTAGGTTAGGTTAAGGCGCAACGTAGGTTAGGTTAAGGCGCAACGTAGGTTAGGTTAAGGCGCAACGTAGGTTAGGTTAAGGCGCAACGTAGGTTAGGTTAAGGCGCAACATAGGTTAGGTTAAGGCGCAACGTAGGTTAGGTTAAGGCGCAACATAGGTTAGGTTAAGGCGCAACATAGGTTAGGTTAAGGCGCAACATAGGTTAGGTTAAGGCGCAACATAGGTTAGGTTAAGGCGCAACATAGGTTAGGTTAAGGTGCAACATAGGTTAGGTTAAGGGATGGTGTATGACGGGGGAGGGGACGAGGTTCGTTCATAGTGATGATGGTAAGTGGACGCCTGAGGCACCCTGAGATGTGTCACGTCAGGATGCACCTTTCTCTCAGGGGAGGTGGTGCGCCGGTTGCGTGGGTGTGGCAAGGGAGTGGCAGGCCTGTGTCTTTCATTCCTGCCATTGCTTATATGCTGTGAGACAAGGCAGTGTGGTGGTGTTGGTTGCACCCCTGTGTAGGACATGTGTGGGTGTTTGTGGGTTATCTGAGTAATGATGGTTGTTGGAAGAGTGAGATATTCTGTTTTTGGGGTGGACCTCCTGGTTTTGTTATCATAGTGTGAATGGTGTAATGTGGCGGAGAGGATGCACTGGATGTTGTTCCATGCTGGTGCTTAGATATTTTGTCTGTGTCTGT
>NC_064620.1:305861545-305866545 GCF_023898315.1 Schistocerca nitens
AAAGGGCAGGGACGTAATCAACGCGAGCTTATGACTCGCGCTTACTGGGAATTCCTCGTTCATGGGGAACAATTGCAAGCCCCAATCCCTAGCACGAAGGAGGTTCAGCGGGTTACCCCGACCTTTCGGCCTAGGAAGACACGCTGATTCCTTCAGTGTAGCGCGCGTGCGGCCCAGAACATCTAAGGGCATCACAGACCTGTTATTGCTCAATCTCGTGCGGCTAGAAGCCGCCTGTCCCTCTAAGAAGAAAAGTAATCGCTGACAGCACGAAGGATGTCACGCGACTAGTTAGCAGGCTAGAGTCTCGTTCGTTATCGGAATTAACCAGACAAATCGCTCCACCAACTAAGAACGGCCATGCACCACCACCCACCGAATCAAGAAAGAGCTATCAATCTGTCAATCCTTCCGGTGTCCGGGCCTGGTGAGGTTTCCCGTGTTGAGTCAAATTAAGCCGCAGGCTCCACTCCTGGTGGTGCCCTTCCGTCAATTCCTTTAAGTTTCAGCTTTGCAACCATACTTCCCCCGGAACCCAAAAGCTTTGGTTTCCCGGAGGCTGCCCGCCGAGTCATCGGAGGAACT
The DNA here is from genome assembly GCF_023898315.1 of Schistocerca nitens. Taxonomy (NCBI): domain Eukaryota; kingdom Metazoa; phylum Arthropoda; class Insecta; order Orthoptera; family Acrididae; genus Schistocerca; species Schistocerca nitens. Next base: position 305,862,131 of record NC_064620.1, read on the forward strand.
GCGGCGGATCGCTGGCTGGCATCGTTTATGGTTAGAACTAGGGCGGTATCTGATCGCCTTCGAACCTCTAACTTTCGTTCTTGATTAATGAAAACATACTTGGCAAATGCTTTCGCTTCTGTTCGTCTTGCGACGATCCAAGAATTTCACCTCTAACGTCGCAATACGAATGCCCCCGCCTGTCCCTATTAATCATTACCTCGGGTTCCGAAAACCAACAAAATAGAACCGAGGTCCTATTCCATTATTCCATGCACACAGTATTCAGGCGGGCTTGCCTGCTTTAAGCACTCTAATTTGTTCAAAGTAAACGTGCCGGCCCACCGAGACACTCAATAAAGAGCACCCTGGTAGGATTTCAACGGGGTCCGCCTCGGGACGCACGAGCACGCACGAGGCGGTCGCACGCCTTCGGCTCGCCCCACCGGCAGGACGTCCCACGATACATGCCAGATAAACACCGACGGGCGGTGAACCAACAGCGTGGGACACAAATCCAACTACGAGCTTTTTAACCGCAACAACTTTAATATACGCTATTGGAGCTGGAATTACCGCGGCTGCTGGCACCAGACTTGCCCTCCAATAGATACTCGTTAAAGGATTTAAAGTGTACTCATTCCGATTACGGGGCCTCGGATGAGTCCCGTATCGTTATTTTTCGTCACTACCTCCCCGTGCCGGGAGTGGGTAATTTGCGCGCCTGCTGCCTTCCTTGGATGTGGTAGCCGTTTCTCAGGCTCCCTCTCCGGAATCGAACCCTGATTCCCCGTTACCCGTTACAACCATGGTAGGCGCAGAACCTACCATCGACAGTTGATAAGGCAGACATTTGAAAGATGCGTCGCCGGTACGAAGACCGTGCGATCAGCCCAAAGTTATTCAGAGTCACCAAGGCAAACGGACCGGACGAGCCAACCGATTGGTTTTGATCTAATAAAAGCGTCCCTTCCATCTCTGGTCGGGACTCTGTTTGCATGTATTAGCTCTAGAATTACCACAGTTATCCAAGTAACGTGGGTACGATCTAAGGAACCATAACTGATTTAATGAGCCATTCGCGGTTTCACCTTAATGCGGCTTGTACTGAGACATGCATGGCTTAATCTTTGAGACAAGCATATGACTACTGGCAGGATCAACCAGGGAGCTGCGTCAACTAGAGCTGAGCAGCCGGCCGCCCGGGAGTGTGTCCCGGAGGCCCGCGCGAACACGCAAGCGTCCGCTCAATTATTCTGCAAACAGGAGGAGGCTGGGCTCCCCTGCACGATACACCTCGAAACCCTCTCAGGTCCCGGCGGCGCGCAGCGCCGTCCTAAGTACTTGGTCGGGTTCGAGAGAGGCGCAATCGCCCGGAGATAGGCGAGTAGACGCTTTCAGTGCGACCACCCGTGCTCCCAACTGAGCTTGCCGCTGCCGACAGAGGCCCGGGAGCGTGCTGTCGTGGTGTTGCCGGCGGGAGACAACACGCGGCCACAAACAGTGACCGGGCAGCTCCAACGCCAGCGCCACAGAGGGGCAGAGCCCCACTTGGGTGCCAAAGCGAACTCTCCCAGCACAGCGCACGCGCCAACACATCCGCACAGCTGCGATACAAACCACCTGCGAGAACCGCGGGGGCGACCGAGCAGCAGACGGCGTCGCGGCGCCGAGTGCCGGGCGGCGGCGCATCCTCAACGCACACAGTCCTCAATCGGACCAGCACACTGCAGATGTCCACCGCGCTTCGCACCGGGCCCGGGAGGACCCACTTTGGCCGCACGGCGCCGCGCGCTGGGTGCGCCGGCACGCAGATGCGCCGCCTGCCGCGTCCGTCAGCCGGCGCGCCTGCCACTGGGCGCCCCCACCAGCCGGCTGCCGCGCGTGCGCCCACGCAGCGCGCGGCCAGCACGCCGGGCGCCCCCCCCTCACCGGCCGGGGACGGTCCCACCCAGCCACCGCCGCGTATCGCTTCATACCCACATGCCCACTCACGTTCGTGGGTATGACGGGTGTCGCTGAAGCAACCGGTTAATACCTGTACCGATCGTCGATATCAACGATTCACCTCCAGCGCGAACAACCGCGCAACAACGGATTTCCAGTTCATTTGCGTAACTTGGGCAGCAAACGTAGACGTCCATCTACATTTGCGAATTCAATGGGTCTTGCATGCCTGGATGTTATGAGTCACGACACGCCACATCAGTCCACATACATGCTGCGACGTATGCACGAGAGAACACGTGGAAGGTGGCCCGCGTACGTATGCCGATGCCATTGCACAGCTGCGAAGCTCATTGAACACGCAAACTCCTGACTGACGAACTAGAGGCGACAGGGGACGGGGGGGGGGGGCGATATACGTCTTATAGCAGTACACATTACAGTGGATAGCGGGACCATGTGGAACGTACGCAACACTCGCTAGATGTTGTGAGGGTAGGCACCGTAACATGATTCAATACGCAGGACACCAGAGTGTGCGCGTAGCGAACTATGTTGAGAGGGTTGCGATTAGGCAACGCTACACGAATTTCTAGATTCATATAACAAACAATTACAGGGCACGTTAAGGCGCAACGTGGGTTAGGTTAGGGCCCAACGTGGGTTAGGTTAGGGCCCAACGTGGGTTAGGTTAGGGCCCAACGTGGGTTAGGTTAGGGCCCAACGTAGGTTAGGGCCCAACGTAGGTTAGGTTAGGGCCCAACGTAGGTTAGGTTAGGGCCCAACGTAGGTTAGTTTAGGGCCCAACGTAGGTTAGGTTAGGGCCCAACGTAGGTTAGGTTAGGGCCCAACGTAGGTTAGGTTAGGGCCCAACGTAGGTTAGGTTAGGGCGCAACGTAGGTTAGGTTAGGGCGCAACGTAGGTTAGGTTAGGGCGCAACGTAGGTTAGGTTAGGGCGCAACGTAGGTTAGGTTAGGGCGCAACGTAGGTTAGGTTAGGGCGCAACGTAGGTTAGGTTAAGGCGCAACGTAGGTTAGGTTAAGGCGCAACGTAGGTTAGGTTAAGGCGCAACGTAGGTTAGGTTAAGGCGCAACGTAGGTTAGGTTAAGGCGCAACGTAGGTTAGGTTAAGGCGCAACGTAGGTTAGGTTAAGGCGCAACGTAGGTTAGGTTAAGGCGCAACATAGGTTAGGTTAAGGCGCAACATAGGTTAGGTTAAGGCGCAACATAGGTTAGGTTAAGGCGCAACATAGGTTAGGTTAAGGGATGGTGTATGACGGGGGAGGGGACGAGGTTCGTTCATAGTGATGATGGTAAGTGGACGCCTGAGGCACCCTGAGATGTGTCACGTCAGGATGCACCTTTCTCTCAGGGGAGGTGGTGCGCCGGTTGCGTGGGTGTGGCAAGGGAGTGGCAGGCCTGTGTCTTTCATTCCTGCCATTGCTTATATGCTGTGAGACAAGGCAGTGTGGTGGTGTTGGTTGCACCCCTGTGTAGGACATGTGTGGGTGTTTGTGGGTTATCTGAGTAATGATGGTTGTTGGAAGAGTGAGATATTCTGTTTTTGGGGTGGACCTCCTGGTTTTGTTATCATAGTGTGAATGGTGTAATGTGGCGGAGAGGATGCACTGGATGTTGTTCCATGCTGGTGCTTAGATATTTTGTCTGTGTCTGTTACAGCCAGAGAGTAGTGTGTGATAGAGTGTCTGGGTGACGTGTAGTTCGCATGTGTGCACAGACTGTCAGCATGTATAGGGACTGTTGTATGTCGTATGTCATCTATATTCCGATGGCTCTGCATCTATTAGTAATCAGCGCCATGTATCAGTTTAATCTGGTTGCGGTCATGCGGTGTCCTATCTCTGTACAGTAGTAGAGGTGCGACTGCACTACGTAGCTACCCCTTGCGGCAGCTTTCCCCGGTGTATGGCATATGATTATCGGCAATCAGTCGATTAGTGACAACTGGTCGTGTGACAACGTCACATGTCTGCGGGTGGGATACGCTACACCCTGCCTGTGGGTCAGGGCTCAGGAAAGCTCTCCTGACACTGAGCGCTCGGACCGTCATTACCCGTCTGAGTAATATATTGCGGAGCGCTTTTAGCCATTGCCCAGAGTCTTTGCGACTGCGAGTGCAACGCCCATGGGGATCGACATGGTTGGGGCGCTTCCTAGCTGATCGCTCGGCATCGGAATCCGTACTGTGAGCAACGCAATCGCGCACAGACTTAGAGCATGTGTAGGGACAGCGGGAATTTCGCATCTTGGATAAAACTCTTCATGAAACGGACGATATAGGAGTGGATTGCAACTTACGACTGCGAGAAGAGTCCGCCGTTCATCCGCTGGAGTTGCGAGTTGGGCAGTTGAGGTGAGGCACGTACGGGGGCGGGTGGCGTGATTGTCGGTGGACGATGTCTTGCGGCGCTCGGACTGGCGTTGGTGCTCTTGTGGTGGACAGTGGATGCAGGCTTTGTGGGTGGGGTC
>NC_064620.1:305874045-305876545 GCF_023898315.1 Schistocerca nitens
AAGATGCGTCGCCGGTACGAAGACCGTGCGATCAGCCCAAAGTTATTCAGAGTCACCAAGGCAAACGGACCGGACGAGCCGACCGATTGGTTTTGATCTAATAAAAGCGTCCCTTCCATCTCTGGTCGGGACTCTGTTTGCATGTATTAGCTCTAGAATTACCACAGTTATCCAAGTAACGTGGGTACGATCTAAGGAACCATAACTGATTTAATGAGCCATTCGCGGTTTCACCTTAATGCGGCTTGTACTGAGACATGCATGGCTTAATCTTTGAGACAAGCATATGACTACTGGCAGGATCAACCAGGGAGCTGCGTCAACTAGAGCTGAGCAGCCGGCCGCCCGGGAGTGTGTCCCGGAGGCCCGCGCGAACACGCAAGCGTCCGCTCAATTATTCTGCAAACAGGAGGAGGCTGGGCTCCCCTGCACGATACACCTCGAAACCCTCTCAGGTCCCGGCGGCGCGCAGCGCCGTCCTAAGTACTTGGTCGGGTTCGAGAGAGGCGCAATCGCCCGGAGATAGGCGAGTAGACGCTTTCAGTGCGACCACCCGTGCTCCCAACTGAGCTTGCCGCTGCCGACAGAGGCCCGGGAGCGTGCTGTCGTGGTGTTGCCGGCGGGAGACAACACGCGGCCACAAACAGTGACCGGGCAGCTCCAACGCCAGCGCCACAGAGGGGCAGAGCCCCACTTGGGTGCCAAAGCGAACTCTCCCAGCACAGCGCACGCGCCAACACATCCGCACAGCTGCGATACAAACCACCTGCGAGAACCGCGGGGGCGACCGAGCAGCAGACGGCGTCGCGGCGCCGAGTGCCGGGCGGCGGCGCATCCTCAACGCACACGGTCCTCAATCGGACCAGCACACTGCAGATGTCCACCGCGCTTCGCAACGGGCCCGGGAGGACCCACTTTGGCCGCACGGCGCCGCGCGCTGGGTGCGCCGGCACGCAGATGCGCCGCCTGCCGCGTCCGTCAGCCGGCGCGCCTGCCACTGGGCGCCCCCACCAGCCGGCTGCCGCGCGTGCGCCCACGCAGCGCGCGGCCAGCACGCCGGGCGCCCCCCCCTCACCGGCCGGGGACGGTCCCACCCAGCCACCGCCGCGTATCGCTTCATACCCACATGCCCACTCACGTTCGTGGGTATGACGGGTGACGCTGAAGCAACCGGTTAATACCTGTACCGATCGTCGATATCAACGATTCACCTCCAGCGCGAACAACCGCGCAACAACGGATTTCCAGTTCATTTGCGTAACTTGGGCAGCAAACGTAGACGTCCATCTACATTTGCGAATTCAATGGGTCTTGCATGCCTGGATGTTATGAGTCACGACACGCCACATTACAGTGGATAGCGGGACCATGTGGAACGTACGCAACACTCGCTAGATGTTGTGAGGGTAGGCACCGTAACATGATTCAATACGCAGGACACCAGAGTGTGCGCGCAGCGAACTATGTTGAGAGGGTTGCGATTAGGCAACGCTACACGAATTTCTAGATTCATATAACAAACAATTACAGGGCACGTTAAGGCGCAACGTGGGTTAGGTTAGGGCCCAACGTGGGTTAGGTTAGGGCCCAACGTGGGTTAGGTTAGGGCCCAACGTGGGTTAGGTTGGGGCCCAACGTGGGTTAGGTTGGGGCCCAACGTGGGTTAGGTTGGGGCCCAACGTGGGTTAGGTTAGGGCCCAACGTGGGTTAGGTTAGGGCCCAACGTGGGTTAGGTTAGGGCCCAACGTGGGTTAGGTTAGGGCCCAACGTGGGTTAGGTTAGGGCCCAACGTGGGTTAGGTTAGGGCTCAACGTGGGTTAGGTTAGGGCCCAACGTAGGTTAGGTTAGGGCCCAACGTAGGTTAGGTTAGGGCCCAACGTAGGTTAGGTTAGGGCCCAACGTAGGTTAGGTTAGGGCCCAACGTAGGTTAGGTTAGGGCGCAACGTAGGTTAGGTTAGGGCGCAACGTAGGTTAGGTTAGGGCGCAACGTAGGTTAGGTTAAGGCGCAACGTAGGTTAGGTTAAGGCGCAACGTAGGTTAGGTTAAGGCGCAACGTAGGTTAGGTTAAGGCGCAACGTAGGTTAGGTTAAGGCGCAACGTAGGTTAGGTTAAGGCGCAACGTAGGTTAGGTTAAGGCGCAACGTAGGTTAGGTTAAGGCGCAACGTAGGTTAGGTTAAGGCGCAACATAGGTTAGGTTAAGGCGCAACATAGGTTAGGTTAAGGTGCAACATAGGTTAGGTTAAGGGATGGTGTATGACGGGGGAGGGGACGAGGTTCGTTCATAGTGATGATGGTAAGTGGACGCCTGAGGCACCCTGAGATGTGTCACGTCAGGATGCACCTTTCTCTCAGGGGAGGTGGTGCGCCGGTTGCGTGGGTGTGGCAAGGGAGTGGCAGGCCTGTGTCTTTCATTCCTGCCATTGCTTATATGCTGTGAGACAAGGCAGTGTGGTGGTGTTGGTTGCACCCCTGTGTAGGACATGTGTGGGTGTTTGTGGG
>NC_064620.1:305884045-305894045 GCF_023898315.1 Schistocerca nitens
TCAAATTAAGCCGCAGGCTCCACTCCTGGTGGTGCCCTTCCGTCAATTCCTTTAAGTTTCAGCTTTGCAACCATACTTCCCCCGGAACCCAAAAGCTTTGGTTTCCCAGAGGCTGCCCGCCGAGTCATCGGAGGAACTGCGGCGGATCGCTGGCTGGCATCGTTTATGGTTAGAACTAGGGCGGTATCTGATCGCCTTCGAACCTCTAACTTTCGTTCTTGATTAATGAAAACATACTTGGCAAATGCTTTCGCTTCTGTTCGTCTTGCGACGATCCAAGAATTTCACCTCTAACGTCGCAATACGAATGCCCCCGCCTGTCCCTATTAATCATTACCTCGGGTTCCGAAAACCAACAAAATAGAACCGAGGTCCTATTCCATTATTCCATGCACACAGTATTCAGGCGGGCTTGCCTGCTTTAAGCACTCTAATTTGTTCAAAGTAAACGTGCCGGCCCACCGAGACACTCAATAAAGAGCACCCTGGTAGGATTTCAACGGGGTCCGCCTCGGGACGCACGAGCACGCACGAGGCGGTCGCACGCCTTCGGCTCGCCCCACCGGCAGGACGTCCCACGATACATGCCAGTTAAACACCGACGGGCGGTGAACCAACAGCGTGGGACACAAATCCAACTACGAGCTTTTTAACCGCAACAACTTTAATATACGCTATTGGAGCTGGAATTACCGCGGCTGCTGGCACCAGACTTGCCCTCCAATAGATACTCGTTAAAGGATTTAAAGTGTACTCATTCCGATTACGGGGCCTCGGATGAGTCCCGTATCGTTATTTTTCGTCACTACCTCCCCGTGCCGGGAGTGGGTAATTTGCGCGCCTGCTGCCTTCCTTGGATGTGGTAGCCGTTTCTCAGGCTCCCTCTCCGGAATCGAACCCTGATTCCCCGTTACCCGTTACAACCATGGTAGGCGCAGAACCTACCATCGACAGTTGATAAGGCAGACATTTGAAAGATGCGTCGCCGGTACGAAGACCGTGCGATCAGCCCAAAGTTATTCAGAGTCACCAAGGCAAACGGACCGGACGAGCCGACCGATTGGTTTTGATCTAATAAAAGCGTCCCTTCCATCTCTGGTCGGGACTCTTTTTTTTTTTTTTTTTTTTTTTTTTTTTTTTTAAAATCTTTATTTCCATCTAATAATAATTATACAATGTAGCCCACTACCTTATTTAATTAGTGGGCCCAAGATCTCATACATTTATACAGTTGCAGCTTTTCTAAATATAAGTTAGTAACTAGTTATTAGTATCTAGCAAAGTAAATGGAAACTACAATGGGCAATTATATATTAAATTAGGACTAAGTGGTAACCTATTTAACTAACTATACTAGTCACTAAGCCTGCAGCGTTACAGAGGTGTCAGCTACTATTATAAACCTACTGTTTGGCCTTGCTCATTGAGCTAACCCCAATGAGCGTGCCCCTGACACTGGGCAGGCCATGGAGTTGGTCGCTGCAGGTTCCTAAAAGAAGTATCTATTTCTAGGTCTACAACTAAACTTAATCTAAAGTCACAATCGGGTGCATTGTCCAGATAGGTGGGGTTGCACCCCACTCCCCCTAATCCCGGGGCTCGGCGGATTCTAGACTGAGGAGTCGACCTTTCCGTACCCGGGCGGATTGGGAATAGGGTGCTGTCTTTATCGGTGTGCCAATTGTTCTCTAATCATGAGCTAATTTTGTTCATTCAGGTAGTCCCTTAATACTTTTTGTGATATCGCGTTAGCCAGTTTGTTAATGCTCTGAAAGGTGTCTTGTTGTCTTAGCAGTCTATATGTGTTATTATGAGGTAGTTGTCCGCGTAAGTCTGAGGCCACATCATTGAAGAGTGGGCACTCGTAGACCACATGGTCAGGAGTGCCCTCCAGAGCACCACAGTCACACGCAGGTGTTGCCTTTTTCCCAAATCGATATAGATATGTCGAATAGGGTCCATGTCCAGTGAGAAAATGGATGAGTCCCCTGGTTGGTTCGAAAAATTTCATTTCTATTCTTTCCCTGACATCTGGTAGTAAGTCAAAAGTCCTGCGCCCTGTTTCTTCGCTTTCCCATGAAAGTTGCCACAGCTGTTCCCCTCTTAACCTGATCTCTACTTTGTTTTCAGTTCTACTCCCTAGAATTTCCTCTATTTTATCCAAGTTCCCCTTTTTTGCCCAATACCAGGCGGCCTGCTCCCGAATTTTGATATCCAGTGGGGAGAGTCCCATTATTACTAACAGGGCTCCACCCGGTGTGGTCCTGTAAGCCCCCATTGATCTCATAATCATATTTCTCTGCACTTTTCTCACTGTCATGGCGGGCACCACCCTCGTGAGCCTGTGTGCCCAGACTCCTGAACCGTAACCCACTATGGAAGTGAGTATGCTGTTATGATATAATTTGATGAGATGTGGAGGGAGGTGAAAGCGTTTATGACCAATGGAGATGAGGTTATTGAGTACTTGTAAAGCTTTTTGTGTTACGGTTTCAATGTGTCTGCCAAATGACCACTTCTCATCAATGATGATGCCTAGGTATCGAGTCTCATGTCGCCTAAGAACAGGTACGCCCTCTATCCTAACTGTTGGATTTCTGATAAGTTGTCCCTTTAGAAGGAGATACGTTGATTTAGTTGGTGAAATTGTCATCTTGGTATTCCGGCACCAAAGTTGTAGTTTTTCTATTGCTCGTTCTATTTTAGGCTCTATGTCTTCACGGCTTCGGCCGCCAACCAGTAGGAGGAGGTCATCCGCATAGGCTATCACCTCTAGCACTTCATCAGTTTGCTGTAAGTTATCCAGTAAGGGTTCCATGTGGATGTCCCAGAACAGGGGACCTAGTACGGAGCCCTGGGGACATCCCTTCGTGATTGTTTTTCTTATTTTTGTGCTAGGGGATGATAACCAGACCTCCCGATCCTCACAATAGCTCCTCAGACACCCATACAGCGGCCCTGGACACTCCTTCTCCCGTAAACAGGAGAAGAGCGAAGGCCACCATAGGTTGTCGAAGGCGCCACTTATGTCCACCATGATGCCGACAACATACTTGTACAGGGTAGAGCCACAGACCTCAGCCGCCAGGGCGATTGCATCAGATGCCGAACGCCCCGGTCTAAAGCCGAATTGCCTGTCGCTCATCCCGCACAGCACTCGGTGCGCAGCCAGTCTGTCAGCCAGCAGTTTCTCCAGAACCTTCCCAAGCAGATCGAGCAGGCAGATTGGCCGGTAAGATTTTGTTTCTGCTGGGTCTTTGTCGGCTCCTTTTTTGATGATGACTACATTTGCCCTCTTCCAAATTTGAGGGAACTTTTGCTGCCTCAGACATTCATTATATAGATGAGTTAGAGGAGCGACTATCTGGGGAGCCAGGAATTGCACCACCTCCGCCACAATGCCATCCGGCCCGGGAGCTTTCCCTATCTTCAGGGTTTTTATGTGGGCAGCTACCTCCTCTTCAGAGAATGGGTAGACTGCCGTATCATTTCCGTATTCATTGCTTCTGTAGTGCTCTCGCAGCTGCCGTTGTTCATTTGTCTCTTCTTCCGCTATATCATCAGGCAGTAGGGACTGGAGAAGAACCTCGGCAGTTTCCTGCCAGGACTCTGTCATCCCGTTCCCCCGCCTGACAGTTGAGAGCTCCATCGGAGAGCGGATTTTTTCTCGGACAAGCTTATAGGGAATTCCCCAAGGATCGAGAGCTAGTTGATTTAAAACAAAGTGTTCCCAACTTTTTGATCGTACTTCACGTAAGTGTTTGTGGAAATTTTCTTTAGCTTCCCGGTATAGTTGCAGCCATCTTTGCCTCTCAAGCCAGACGACACTGCGCTGGTAGTGCCTCCTGAGCCTTCTGACAGACCGACGCATCTCCTCCAGTTCAGCTGACCATGGTGACGGAGAGGCCGCTATGGCCTTCCTCCTAGTAGGTACGGCAGCCTTCACCGCTCGAGTTATTGCTGTAGTCAGTTCTTCAGCTCTTTTGTCGATGTCGATGTCCAAAAGTCCGTCACCTTCTGGTAGTGCAGGAATATCGCACTCCCTGGCAAGTTTCTCCCAGTCGGCTCTTTTATAATTGTATTGCACCTCCCACCCCATGGCCCAGCGGCTCTCCCTGTTTCCCACACTGAAAATGATAAGATTGTGGTCACTGGTGGTGGCGTTCTCTATCACGTTCCATTGCTGAATTAGGTGCGCCGTGTTGGGCGTAGCCAAGGTCACGTCTATGTTTGTGCCTTGGCCACCTCCCGCCGTATAAGTCGGAGGATTTCCAGGTTTATTTACCACCACCAGCTGCAAGGCCATGATGGCCTCTTCTGCCTTCTCTCCATTTGGGTCCCTGGTGCCGCTGTACCATAGGGGGGATTTAGCATTTATGTCGGCAGTTATGATTACTTTCCGCCCCCGCAACGCCGTGATAACTGTGGTGAGATGTGCTAAGTGTATTTCGATGTCGTCTCCATACTGGAAGTACATATTAATGAGAACGATGGTGCCAGATGGAGATTGCAACTCCACGACATTGCAGTGGCGGGTTGTGAACTGTGTCAGAGTTATGGCTCTCAGAATTTTATTGGTTATTATTATAGCCGATTTTGGGTTATCTCCTCTGCTTATAACTTGCCATGTTGTAGCTGTGAATGTTAGTTTCCCATTTAGGGAGTACGGCTCTTGCAGACAGATCAGATCCAGTCTCCTCTCCTCCACTTCCTTGTGCAGCTCCTGCATCACCAGTCTGCTGTTATGGGCATTTAGTTGTCCAATGGTGATTTTTGTCATTTAATTTATGAATAGTATGTGTGTATTCTGTCGTATGGCCAGGTCTTATTCGGGTCAAGTATAATACGTCCATTTGTTAGGACTGCTTGTTCGTATATGTCGTTCAAGTCAAATTTTTCCCCGCGTCTTTCAAACAGTTTCTTTAGTAAATCTCGCAGGGCTCCGAAGTCGGTGGGGAGATTCACTGACTTAAGCTAAATTCTGTCTACGGCCTCCATTACCGAGAAGGTGACTCTTCTACCATTTTCGTGTCCCACCCGGACCACGTGTCTTAAGGCAGTGGTCAGGGTAGTCGGCTGCTCTAGTCTCGCTAATTGCATGGTAAATTCGAGATTAGGATAGACCCTGACTGGGTCGATAGGTGGCAATCTCACGACTGAATCTTGCGTGGCTAGTTCACTGGAACTAGTTATTTTGTTCTCCTGTAGTGGTTGTTTTATGTTATTGTTTTCTTTCGTTGAGACTGCCACCGTCTCTGTTACAGGATGCCATTGCCGCTGATCTTTAGTCGGCGTTGTCCTCCGGCTTTGGGAGGAGGGAGACTTGACTATAAGAGGCTCAGTTTGAGTTCCTCTATCAGTGGTGTTGGATTCTGTTTGGGTGCTCGCATCCTTTGTAGTAACTGAGGCGTCAGTGAGCGACCTCAAAAACATCTTAAAGGCACTTGCGCTCATGGCATCCCTCCTCCTTTTGCTCGGGGATTTTCTTTTGGTCATCCTGTTTTCTTTGGCTTGTTCAGCCATAGTCTATCCTTGAGATCAACCTTTGCTCCAGGAATCTGTAGGTGGGGCAATTCCGCCCAGTGGCGCCACAAGGTTTTTTGCCCCTTCTTTTACATGGGATGCAGACTGCTGTAGACTTACAGTCTTTACGGACATGTCCGTCCTCGCCACATTTCGAGCAAGCCGACCCCCTGGTACAGTGCCTCAAAACGTGGTCGAGATCTCCGCAATTGTGGCAACGCGGTACCACAAGAAAGTCACGTGTGTTTATGGCATGGAAGCCGATGTAGAGTTTGCCCATTGCAGTTATCTTTTTCCACATTTGAGCAGACACCTCTGCGACGTGGTGAACCACGTCACGGTCCCGAGGTCCTGTTTTAAATTTCAATTTAAAGTTTTCTTTGAATTCGTCCTCTGTCATGTCTTCAAAATTTTCTGCCCGTGTGGTTTCATGTATCTCTTCATTAGTTAATACGGTCGGTACATCATATAGGATGACCAACGGGTTTCTTTTCCTTGGCGGCTCACAGTTTACCACCGAGTTTAGCTTAGTATTATTTAATAATTTGACTTTGTCCTCTTCAGAGGCCACTTCTACTATTACTGAATTCCTACTTGGTTTAACCCTATTTATCTTGATCTTGTCTTTTATTGGGTTAATAGTGGTAGTAAGTAGCTCCTGTATTTTCCTTACACTAGTGTCCTGGCCGGGTAGGGTCCTTAGGAAGACCGTTGTGTCAGTTCTCTTTGTTACCTTTGCGATTGTGTCTCTAGTTGTATGTGATTTTGGCGGCGCTTGTGCGACCACCCCTGCCCAGGTCTTGGCCGGTTGTTTCCTCAGTCTTTCATTTTCCTTTTCGAGTTCTTCAACTCGGCCCTCGAGCTTGGCGTTTGCTATGGCCCACGCTGCCAGCTCATTTTTAATGGTTGTTAGTGCCGACTGGCTAATTTTACCATTTTTAATGTTTTGTTCAAGGAACATGTGATTCTAGTATGCCTTTGCAAGACATTTTCCTCATTTGCCTGCCCTGACTCGTCCTGGGGAGCAGGTACAGGCATCAGCGAAGCTCTCGATAGCGCACTCAAATCACTCGTTTCTGGCGTCTCCATATTTAACGAGTGATAAAAAAGAGGTGGGAGCCCGTCTCTTGCCCCGGACCGGCTCCTCTGGCATGGGGGGGGGGACTTCTGCAGCTCGCCCACCGACCTCGCCCCTAGGTCAAGGGCACTCCAGAGCTGCCGGGTTCAGCACGCCGTCGCCAGCGCACTGGTCCCCATCGATGGCCTCGTCGTCGACGATTTCACACGACGCTCCTCGGCAACTGCACCCCGCACTCCGGAGAGGCGGATGCACCTCTCGCCCTTCGCCGCTTACTTGCCCGAGTTTCCACCTGAAGGCCAAGGACCCACTCCTACTCAGGTGGTGGGTCGGTCCCCCAGTCGTTCAGCGGTCTGGGCCCATCTAACCTAGCCCAGGCGATGTCACCACCTCCTGGATTTGGCAGAACACGCCCCGGTTACCCAGGGGCGCGGCGAAGCACCCTTGCCGACTCGCGCCGTGATCCCACGCCGACAAACGAGGTCGCCGGCATGCAGAGCACCTGCTGGTCTGTGCCCTGCGAACAGAAAGGGACTGGTGTTCTGTCCCTCGACACAGCTCCCCCTGTGCCACGCACCCTTCGCTTTCGCATCGGGTTGGGTCGCAGCTCTCCCTTTTGTCGCAAGGCAGAATGCCAAGCTTAACATCTGGCACCACGGGAAGGCGGAAAGAGCCACTTGGGAAGGAGAGGCTATAAGAGACGCTTCACTTCCCCTGTGAGGACTGCCACGGCAAACCCGACTGGAAAGCGATACGCCCCAGTGCGAGCTTCCGTGCCTTACGGCGCGCCGGTAACGGGCGGACCCACACCGAAACGCGCCGTCAAGTGACTGACCTCACGCCAGACTCGGGACTCTGTTTGCATGTATTAGCTCTAGAATTACCACAGTTATCCAAGGAACGTGGGTACGATCTAAGGAACCATAACTGATTTAATGAGCCATTCGCGGTTTCACCTTAATGCGGCTTGTACTGAGACATGCATGGCTTAATCTTTGAGACAAGCATATGACTACTGGCAGGATCAACCAGGGAGCTGCGTCAACTAGAGCTGAGCAGCCGGCCGCCCGGGAGTGTGTCCCGGAGGCCCGCGCGAACACGCAAGCGTCCGCTCAATTATTCTGCAAACAGGAGGAGGCTGGGCTCCCCTGCACGATACACCTCGAAACCCTCTCAGGTCCCGGCGGCGCGCAGCGCCGTCCTAAGTACTTGGTCGGGTTCGAGAGAGGCGCAATCGCCCGGAGATAGGCGAGTAGACGCTTTCAGTGCGACCACCCGTGCTCCCAACTGAGCTTGCCGCTGCCGACAGAGGCCCGGGAGCGTGCTGTCGTGGTGTTGCCGGCGGGAGACAACACGCGGCCACAAACAGTGACCGGGCAGCTCCAACGCCAGCGCCACAGAGGGGCAGAGCCCCACTTGGGTGCCAAAGCGAACTCTCCCAGCACAGCGCACGCGCCAACACATCCGCACAGCTGCGATACAAACCACCTGCGAGAACCGCGGGGGCGACCGAGCAGCAGACGGCGTCGCGGCGCCGAGTGCCGGGCGGCGGCGCATCCTCAACGCACACAGTCCTCAATCGGACCAGCACACTGCAGATGTCCACCGCGCTTCGCACCGGGCCCGGGAGGACCCACTTTGGCCGCACGGCGCCGCGCGCTGGGTGCGCCGGCACGCAGATGCGCCGCCTGCCGCGTCCGTCAGCCGGCGCGCCTGCCACTGGGCGCCCCCACCAGCCGGCTGCCGCGCGTGCGCCCACGCAGCGCGCGGCCAGCACGCCGGGCGCCCCCCCCTCACCGGCCGGGGACGGTCCCACCCAGCCACCGCCGCGTATCGCTTCATACCCACATGCCCACTCACGTTCGTGGGTATGACGGGTGTCGCTGAAGCAACCGGTTAATACCTGTACCGATCGTCGATATCAACGATTCACCTCCAGCGCGAACAACCGCGCAACAACGGATTTCCAGTTCATTTGCGTAACTTGGGCAGCAAACGTAGACGTCCATCTACATTTGCGAATTCAATGGGTCTTGCATGCCTGGATGTTATGAGTCACGACACGCCACATCAGTCCACATACATGCTGCGACGTATGCACGAGAGAACACGTGGAAGGTGGCCCGCGTACGTATGCCGATGCCATTGCACAGCTGCGAAGCTCATTGAACACGCAAACTCCTGACTGACGAACTAGAGGCGACAGGGGAGGGGGGGGGGCGATATACGTCTTATAGCAGTACACATTACAGTGGATAGCGGGACCATGTGGAACGTACGCAACACTCGCTAGATGTTGTGAGGGTAGGCACCGTAACATGATTCAATACGCAGGACACCAGAGTGTGCGCGCAGCGAACTATGTTGAGAGGGTTGCGATTAGGCAACGCTACACGAATTTCTAGATTCATATAACAAACAATTACAGGGCACGTTAAGGCGCAACGTGGGTTAGGTTAGGGCCCAACGTGGGTTAGGTTAGGGCCCAACGTGGGTTAGGTTAGGGCCCAACGTGGGTTAGGTTAGGGCCCAACGTGGGTTAGGTTAGGGCCCAACGTGGGTTAGGTTAGGGCCCAACGTGGGTTAGGTTAGGGCCCAACGTGGGTTAGGTTAGGGCCCAACGTGGGTTAGGTTAGGGCCCAACGTGGGTTAGGTTAGGGCCCAACGTGGGTTAGGTTAGGGCCCAACGTAGGTTAGGTTAGGGCCCAACGTAGGTTAGGTTAGGGCCCAACGTAGGTTAGGTTAGGGCCCAACGTAGGTTAGGTTAGGGCCCAACGTAGGTTAGGTTAGGGCGCAACGTAGGTTAGGTTAGGGCGCAACGTAGGTTAGGTTAGGGCGCAACGTAGGTTAGGTTAGGGCGCAACGTAGGTTAGGTTAGGGCGCAACGTAGGTTAGGTTAGGGCGCAACGTAGGTTAGGTTAGGGCGCAACGTAGGTTAGGTTAGGGCGCAACGTAGGTTAGGTTAAGGCGCAACGTAGGTTAGGTTAAGGCGCAACGTAGGTTAGGTTAAGGCGCAACGTAGGTTAGGTTAAGGCGCAACGTAGGTTAGGTTAAGGCGCAACATAGGTTAGGTTAAGGCGCAACATAGGTTAGGTTAAGGTGCAACATAGGTTAGGTTAAGGGATGGTGTATGACAGGGGAGGGGACGAGGTTCGTTCATAGTGATGATGGTAAGTGGACGCCTGAGGCACCCTGAGATGTGTCACGTCAGGATGCACCTTTCTCTCAGGGGAGGTGGTGCGCCGGTTGCGTGGGTGTGGCAAGGGAGTGGCAGGCCTGTGTCTTTCATTCCTGCCATTGCTTATATGCTGTGAGACAAGGCAGTGTGGTGGTGTTGGTTGCACCCCTGTGTAGGACATGTGTGGGTGTTTGTGGGTTATCTGAGTAATGATGGTTGTT
>NC_064620.1:305899045-305901545 GCF_023898315.1 Schistocerca nitens
ATAGGAGAGAGTGGGTCACCCTGCCTGACACCCCTTGAAGGCCGCACTGGACCCAGCGACATCCCAGAACCAGAGATCATCGTCACCCCATCCTCATAGCATCCCAGGATGTATCCAATGAACTCGTCAGGCAGACCATGTGCCCTTAGGGCGGGCCCCAGGGCACCATGGTCTAGAGAGTCGAATGCCTTGGACACATCCAGGGATGCAACATAGAGGGAGCGACAGTTCACCCTGGCCTGAGTCATCGCCAAGTCCAACAAGAACGTATTGTGCAGCATCCCATCCTGAGGAAGGAATGCACGCTGACGCCCGTCCAGCACACAGGTCCGCATCAGACGGCCCGCCAGGATCTTATGGAAGACCCTAGCGAGGACTGAGCAAACCGTGATCGGACGGAAGTCAGCGGGGGATGCTGGGGCGGCCTTCTTGGGCAACAGGGAGGTGCGGGCTAGGAGAAGTCGGGATGGGAGGCGACGGGTCAAGAGGAAGAGGTTAAGGATTTTTAGGAGGACCTCACGGGGTAAACGGCGAATCTGGGCCGGTGTCAGTCGGTCTGGGCCTGCAGCAGAGCGACGAGGGGGGAGCGCTGAAGCAACTTCCTCCATCGTAATAGGCGCCCACAGCTGTTCGAAGGGAACCTCGATGGAGGAAGGCAACAACCGACCCTCCAGACGGTCCACCCGGCCAGATGGTCGCCGGGTGAAAAGATCCTTCCAAAACTCCACCAACCCAGGAATAGGGGCTGGTGGGTGAAGGAGCGTTCCATCCAGAAGGCCGCTGATGCAGCGAGCAGCGCTCTTTGAGAAGGCCCGCTGACAGAGGGCGTACTCCCTCCTCCGCAGGGCCCGCTTCGTCCCTCGTGGCTCTGACATCCGGCGGGAGGCAACAGGACTTTGGGATGGCTCCCTGCTGCCGATGGCGTCAAGGGCAGCCGACAGCATGCCCATTATGACGGAGGCCGATGTAGGTGGCCCAAGCGCCAGGATGTCATCGACTGCTCTGTACTTAGGCCCAGACGACGGGAGGGCTGCCAGAGCCGACCAGATAGCCTGGTCGACAGTATCGACAGGTGCAGACGGGGAGGGGGGTGCTGCACAGGAACCGGCAGGCTGCACAGCTGCAACTGATGGAGGTTTCCCCACCCCAACAGCAGAGAGGGCAGCAACAAACTCGGCGACCTGGTTCCTATAGGCAGTTCCACGACGCTGTCCTTTAATTGACTCAAGAGAACGATTCGGGAACGCCTTTACAAGTTCTTGGTTTAGGAACCGGGTGCCCTTGAGCGTAAGTGCTGCCTCAGAGTGGGCCAGGCGTAGCAGCTCTTCACTAGACCACCTGGCCTTCACCCTCTCAGTGGTCACCTCTGCGTTGGCTGCGACCGGATGGGCGCGGCGGCGATGTACACCAAGACCAGTCTTCGTGGTGAAGGTCCGGTGGCACTCGGGACATGTGACGGCAGACACTGCGGCTCGACCCGAACTGGCGGCGTCGGATGCTGACCCAACAACTGGCGCGGCGTCTCCTGTGGGAGTACCGCTACCTGTTCTCTTCTTTGTGTTGGGGCCAGCTGAAACAGGGGCAGGGGGGGCGGCAACCCCCAAGCCCCGAAACATTCACCCTGCTCTGTCTGTCGAGGAACTTTAGAAGAGCTATACCAAGGCATAATCTTCCAAAGAACCTCTCACGACTCCTGCCACGAGAAGGCCAGAGCTAGGATTTCCCACCGAGAGGCTAAGCGAACCATCATCCACTCGACATCGCTAGGATGCTGAGGAGTGGATAGAGAGGGTCCGTATATGACGCATCACGTGAGCATTAAGAGAGTCATAGTTACTCCCGCCGTTTACCCAAGCTTGCTTGAATTTCTGAGCGTTGACACGTTCAGAGCACTGGGCAGAAATCACATTGCGTCAACACCCGCTAGGGCCATCGCAATGCTTTGTTTTAATTAGACAGTCGGATTCCCCCAGTCCGTGCCAGTTCTGAGTTGATCGTTGAAT
Organism: Schistocerca nitens; assembly: GCF_023898315.1. NCBI lineage: Eukaryota > Metazoa > Arthropoda > Insecta > Orthoptera > Acrididae > Schistocerca > Schistocerca nitens. The sequence continues at coordinate 305,901,049 of NC_064620.1, forward strand.
GGCGGCCGAAGAGAATCCGCGCACCCGCGCGCCCCCGGAGGAGCACGCTAAGGCGGACGCGGCCTCGCAGCAAGGAAGATCCGTGGGAGGCCAAGGCACGGGACCGAGCTCGGATCCTGCACGCAGGTTGAAGCACCGGGGCGCGAACGCCGCACAGGCGCGCGCATCCTGCACCGCCGGCCAGCACGAGGCCGACCAACAGCGAGAGCAGACCACACCCGCGCTAAACGCCCGCACTTACCGGCACCCCTACGGCACTCACCTCGCCCAGGCCCGGCACGTTAGCGCTGACCCACTTCCCGACCAAGCCCGACACGCCCCGATCCTCAGAGCCAATCCTTATCCCGAAGTTACGGATCCAATTTGCCGACTTCCCTTACCTACATTATTCTATCGACTAGAGGCTCTTCACCTTGGAGACCTGCTGCGGATATGGGTACGAACCGGCGCGACACCTCCACGTGGCCCTCTCCCGGATTTTCAAGGTCCGAGGGGAA
>NC_064620.1:305906545-305909045 GCF_023898315.1 Schistocerca nitens
GGCGCAATCGCCCGGAGATAGGCGAGTAGACGCTTTCAGTGCGACCACCCGTGCTCCCAACTGAGCTTGCCGCTGCCGACAGAGGCCCGGGAGAGTGCTGTCGTGGTGTTGCCGGCGGGAGACAACACGCGGCCACAAACAGTGACCGGGCAGCTCCAACGCCAGCGCCACAGAGGGGCAGAGCCCCACTTGGGTGCCAAAGCGAACTCTCCCAGCACAGCGCACGCGCCAACACATCCGCACAGCTGCGATACAAACCACCTGCGAGAACCGCGGGGGCGACCGAGCAGCAGACGGCGTCGCGGCGCCGAGTGCCGGGCGGCGGCGCATCCTCAACGCACACAGTCCTCAATCGGACCAGCACACTGCAGATGTCCACCGCGCTTCGCACCGGGCCCGGGAGGACCCACTTTGGCCGCACGGCGCCGCGCGCTGGGTGCGCCGGCACGCAGATGCGCCGCCTGCCGCGTCCGTCAGCCGGCGCGCCTGCCACTGGGCGCCCCCACCAGCCGGCTGCCGCGCGTGCGCCCACGCAGCGCGCGGCCAGCACGCCGGGCGCCCCCCCCTCACCGGCCGGGGACGGTCCCACCCAGCCACCGCCGCGTATCGCTTCATACCCACATGCCCACTCACGTTCGTGGGTATGACGGGTGTCGCTGAAGCAACCGGTTAATACCTGTACCGATCGTCGATATCAACGATTCACCTCCAGCGCGAACAACCGCGCAACAACGGATTTCCAGTTCATTTGCGTAACTTGGGCAGCAAACGTAGACGTCCATCTACATTTGCGAATTCAATGGGTCTTGCATGCCTGGATGTTATGAGTCACGACACGCCACATCAGTCCACATACATGCTGCGACGTATGCACGAGAGAACACGTGGAAGGTGGCCCGCGTACGTATGCCGATGCCATTGCACAGCTGCGAAGCTCATTGAACACGCAAACTCCTGACTGACGAACTAGAGGCGACAGGGGAGGGGGGGGGGGGCGATATACGTCTTATAGCAGTACACATTACAGTGGATAGCGGGACCATGTGGAACGTACGCAACACTCGCTAGATGTTGTGAGGGTAGGCACCGTAACATGATTCAATACGCAGGACACCAGAGTGTGCGCGCAGCGAACTATGTTGAGAGGGTTGCGATTAGGCAACGCTACACGAATTTCTAGATTCATATAACAAACAATTACAGGGCACGTTAAGGCGCAACGTGGGTTAGGTTAGGGCCCAACGTGGGTTAGGTTAGGGCCCAATGTGGGTTAGGTTAGGGCCCAACGTGGGTTAGGTTAGGGCCCAACGTGGGTTAGGTTAGGGCCCAACGTGGGTTAGGTTAGGGCCCAACGTGGGTTAGGTTAGGGCCCAACGTGGGTTAGGTTAGGGCCCAACGTGGGTTAGGTTAGGGCCCAACGTGGGTTAGGTTAGGGCCCAACGTGGGTTAGGTTAGGGCCCAACGTGGGTTAGGTTAGGGCCCAACGTAGGTTAGGTTAGGGCCCAACGTAGGTTAGGTTAGGGCCCAACGTAGGTTAGGTTAGGGCCCAACGTAGGTTAGGTTAGGGCCCAACGTAGGTTAGGTTAGGGCGCAACGTAGGTTAGGTTAGGGCGCAACGTAGGTTAGGTTAGGGCGCAACGTAGGTTAGGTTAAGGCGCAACGTAGGTTAGGTTAAGGCGCAACGTAGGTTAGGTTAAGGCGCAACGTAGGTTAGGTTAAGGCGCAACGTAGGTTAGGTTAAGGCGCAACGTAGGTTAGGTTAAGGCGCAACATAGGTTAGGTTAAGGCGCAACATATGTTAGGTTAAGGCGCAACATAGGTTAGGTTAAGGCGCAACATAGGTTAGGTTAAGGCGCAACATAGGTTAGGTTAAGGCGCAACATAGGTTAGGTTAAGGGATGGTGTATGACGGGGGAGGGGACGAGGTTCGTTCATAGTGATGATGGTAAGTGGACGCCTGAGGCACCCTGAGATGTGTCACGTCAGGATGCACCTTTCTCTCAGGGGAGGTGGTGCGCCGGTTGCGTGGGTGTGGCAAGGGAGTGGCAGGCCTGTGTCTTTCATTCCTGCCATTGCTTATATGCTGTGAGACAAGGCAGTGTGGTGGTGTTGGTTGCACCCCTGTGTAGGACATGTGTGGGTGTTTGTGGGTTATCTGAGTAATGATGGTTGTTGGAAGAGTGAGATATTCTGTTTTTGGGGTGGACCTCCTGGTTTTGTTATCATAGTGTGAATGGTGTAATGTGGCGGAGAGGATGCACTGGATGTTGTTCCATGCTGGTGCTTAGATATTTTGTCTGTGTCTGTTACAGCCAGAGAGTAGTGTGTGATAGAGTGTCTGGGTGACGTGTAGTTCGCATGTGTGCACAGACTGTCAGCATGTATAGGGACTGTTGTATGTCGTATGTCATCTATATTCCGATGGCTCTGCATCTATTAGTAATCAGCGTCATGTATCAGTTTAATCTGGTTGCGGTCATGCGGTGTCCTATCTCTGTAC
>NC_064620.1:305916545-305921545 GCF_023898315.1 Schistocerca nitens
ACAAAGGGCAGGGACGTAATCAACGCGAGCTTATGACTCGCGCTTACTGGGAATTCCTCGTTCATGGGGAACAATTGCAAGCCCCAATCCCTAGCACGAAGGAGGTTCAGCGGGTTACCCCGACCTTTCGGCCTAGGAAGACACGCTGATTCCTTCAGTGTAGCGCGCGTGCGGCCCAGAACATCTAAGGGCATCACAGACCTGTTATTGCTCAATCTCGTGCGGCTAGAAGCCGCCTGTCCCTCTAAGAAGAAAAGTAATCGCTGACAGCACGAAGGATGTCACGCGACTAGTTAGCAGGCTAGAGTCTCGTTCGTTATCGGAATTAACCAGACAAATCGCTCCACCAACTAAGAACGGCCATGCACCACCACCCACCGAATCAAGAAAGAGCTATCAATCTGTCAATCCTTCCGGTGTCCGGGCCTGGTGAGGTTTCCCGTGTTGAGTCAAATTAAGCCGCAGGCTCCACTCCTGGTGGTGCCCTTCCGTCAATTCCTTTAAGTTTCAGCTTTGCAACCATACTTCCCCCGGAACCCAAAAGCTTTGGTTTCCCGGAGGCTGCCCGCCGAGTCATCGGAGGAACTGCGGCGGATCGCTGGCTGGCATCGTTTATGGTTAGAACTAGGGCGGTATCTGATCGCCTTCGAACCTCTAACTTTCGTTCTTGATTAATGAAAACATACTTGGCAAATGCTTTCGCTTCTGTTCGTCTTGCGACGATCCAAGAATTTCACCTCTAACGTCGCAATACGAATGCCCCCGCCTGTCCCTATTAATCATTACCTCGGGTTCCGAAAACCAACAAAATAGAACCGAGGTCCTATTCCATTATTCCATGCACACAGTATTCAGGCGGGCTTGCCTGCTTTAAGCACTCTAATTTGTTCAAAGTAAACGTGCCGGCCCACCGAGACACTCAATAAAGAGCACCCTGGTAGGATTTCAACGGGGTCCGCCTCGGGACGCACGAGCACGCACGAGGCGGTCGCACGCCTTCGGCTCGCCCCACCGGCAGGACGTCCCACGATACATGCCAGTTAAACACCGACGGGCGGTGAACCAACAGCGTGGGACACAAATCCAACTACGAGCTTTTTAACCGCAACAACTTTAATATACGCTATTGGAGCTGGAATTACCGCGGCTGCTGGCACCAGACTTGCCCTCCAATAGATACTCGTTAAAGGATTTAAAGTGTACTCATTCCGATTACGGGGCCTCGGATGAGTCCCGTATCGTTATTTTTCGTCACTACCTCCCCGTGCCGGGAGTGGGTAATTTGCGCGCCTGCTGCCTTCCTTGGATGTGGTAGCCGTTTCTCAGGCTCCCTCTCCGGAATCGAACCCTGATTCCCCGTTACCCGTTACAACCATGGTAGGCGCAGAACCTACCATCGACAGTTGATAAGGCAGACATTTGAAAGATGCGTCGCCGGTACGAAGACCGTGCGATCAGCCCAAAGTTATTCAGAGTCACCAAGGCAAACGGACCGGACGAGCCGACCGATTGGTTTTGATCTAATAAAAGCGTCCCTTCCATCTCTGGTCGGGACTCTGTTTGCATGTATTAGCTCTAGAATTACCACAGTTATCCAAGTAACGTGGGTACGATCTAAGGAACCATAACTGATTTAATGAGCCATTCGCGGTTTCACCTTAATGCGGCTTGTACTGAGACATGCATGGCTTAATCTTTGAGACAAGCATATGACTACTGGCAGGATCAACCAGGGAGCTGCGTCAACTAGAGCTGAGCAGCCGGCCGCCCGGGAGTGTGTCCCGGAGGCCCGCGCGAACACGCAAGCGTCCGCTCAATTATTCTGCAAACAGGAGGAGGCTGGGCTCCCCTGCACGATACACCTCGAAACCCTCTCAGGTCCCGGCGGCGCGCAGCGCCGTCCTAAGTACTTGGTCGGGTTCGAGAGAGGCGCAATCGCCCGGAGATAGGCGAGTAGACGCTTTCAGTGCGACCACCCGTGCTCCCAACTGAGCTTGCCGCTGCCGACAGAGGCCCGGGAGCGTGCTGTCGTGGTGTTGCCGGCGGGAGACAACACGCGGCCACAAACAGTGACCGGGCAGCTCCAACGCCAGCGCCACAGAGGGGCAGAGCCCCACTTGGGTGCCAAAGCGAACTCTCCCAGCACAGCGCACGCGCCAACACATCCGCACAGCTGCGATACAAACCACCTGCGAGAACCGCGGGGGCGACCGAGCAGCAGACGGCGTCGCGGCGCCGAGTGCCGGGCGGCGGCGCATCCTCAACGCACACAGTCCTCAATCGGACCAGCACACTGCAGATGTCCACCGCGCTTCGCACCGGGCCCGGGAGGACCCACTTTGGCCGCACGGCGCCGCGCGCTGGGTGCGCCGGCACGCAGATGCGCCGCCTGCCGCGTCCGTCAGCCGGCGCGCCTGCCACTGGGCGCCCCCACCAGCCGGCTGCCGCGCGTGCGCCCACGCAGCGCGCGGCCAGCACGCCGGGCGCCCCCCCCTCACCGGCCGGGGACGGTCCCACCCAGCCACCGCCGCGTATCGCTTCATACCCACATGCCCACTCACGTTCGTGGGTATGACGGGTGTCGCTGAAGCAACCGGTTAATACCTGTACCGATCGTCGATATCAACGATTCACCTCCAGCGCGAACAACCGCGCAACAACGGATTTCCAGTTCATTTGCGTAACTTGGGCAGCAAACGTAGACGTCCATCTACATTTGCGAATTCAATGGGTCTTGCATGCCTGGATGTTATGAGTCACGACACGCCACATCAATCCACATACATGCTGCGACGTATGCACGAGAGAACACGTGGAAGGTGGCCCGCGTACGTATGCCGATGCCATTGCACAGCTGCGAAGCTCATTGAACACGCAAACTCCTGACTGACGAACTAGAGGCGACAGGGGAGGGGGGGGGGCGATATACGTCTTATAGCAGTACACATTACAGTGGATAGCGGGACCATGTGGAACGTACGCAACACTCGCTAGATGTTGTGAGGGTACGCACCGTAACATGAGTCAATACGCAGGACACCAGAGTGTGTGCGCAGCGAACTATGTTGAGAGGGTTGCGATTAGGCAACGCTACACGAATTTCTAGATTCATATAACAAACAATTACAGGGCACGTTAAGGCGCAACGTGGGTTAGGTTAGGGCCCAACGTAGGTTAGGTTAGGGCCCAACGTAGGTTAGGTTAGGGCCAAACGTAGGTTAGGTTAGGGCCCAACGTAGGTTAGGTTAGGGCCCAACGTAGGTTAGGTTAGGGCCCAACGTAGGTTAGGTTAGGGCCCAACTTAGGTTAGGTTAGGGCCCAACTTAGGTTAGGTTAGGGCCCAACTTAGGTTAGGTTAGGGCCCAACTTAGGTGAGGTTAGGGCCCAACTTAGGTGAGGTTAGGGCCGAACTTAGGTGAGGTTAGGGCCCAACTTAGGTGAGGTTAGGGCCCAACTTAGGTGAGGTTAGGGCCCAACTTAGGTGAGGTTAGGGCCCAACTTAGGTTAGGTTAGGGCCCAACTTAGGTTAGGTTAGGGCCCAACTTAGGTTAGGTTAGGGCCCAACTTAGGTTAGGTTAGGGCCCAACTTAGGTTAGGTTAGGGCCCAACTTAGGTTAGGTTAGGGCCCAACTTAGGTTAGGTTAGGGCCCAACTTAGGTTAGGTTAGGGCCCAACTTAGGTTAGGTTAGGGCGCAACATAGGTTAGGTTAGGGCGCAACATAGGTTAGGTTAAGGCGCAACATAGGTTAGGTTAAGGCGCAACATAGGTTAGGTTAAGGCGCAACATAGGTTAGGTTAAGGCGCAACATAGGTTAGGTTAAGGCGCAACATAGGTTAGGTTAAGGCGCAACATAGGTTAGGTTAAGGCGCAACATAGGTTAGGTTAAGGCGCAACATAGGTTAGGTTAAGGCGCAACATAGGTTAGGTTAAGGCGCAACATAGGTTAGGTTAAGGTGCAACATAGGTTAGGTTAAGGGATGGTGTATGAGGGGGGAGGGGACGAGGTTCGTTCATAGTGATGATGGTAAGTGGACGCCTGAGGCACCCTGAGATGTGTCACGTCTGGATGCACCTTTCTCTCAGGGGAGGTGGTGCGCCGGTTGCGTGGGTGTGGCAAGGGAGTGGCAGGCCTGTGTCTTTCATTCCTGCCATTGCTTATATGCTGTGAGACAAGGCAGTGTGGTGGTGTTGGTTGCACCCCTGTGTAGGACATGTGTGGGTGTTTGTGGGTTATCTGAGTAATGATGGTTGTTGGAAGAGTGAGATATTCTGTTTTTGGGGTGGACCTCCTGGTTTTGTTATCATAGTGTGAATGGTGTAATGTGGCGGAGAGGATGCACTGGATGTTGTTCCATGCTGGTGCTTAGATATTTTGTCTGTGTCTGTTACAGCCAGAGAGTAGTGTGTGATAGAGTGTCTGGGTGACGTGTAGTTCGCATGTGTGCACAGACTGTCAGCATGTATAGGGACTGTTGTATGTCGTATGCCATCTATATTCCGATGGCTCTGCATCTATTAGTAATCAGCGCCATGTATCAGTTTAATCTGGTTGCGGTCACGCGGTGTTCTATCTCTGTACAGTAGTAGAGGTGCGACTGCATTACGTAGCTACCCCTTGCGGCAGCTTTCCCCGGTGTATGGCATACGATTATCGGCAATCAGTCGATTAGTGACAACTGGTCGTGTGACAACGTCACATGTCTGCGGGTGGGATACGCTACACCCTGCCTGTGGGTCAGGGCTCAGGAAAGCTCTCCTGACACTGAGCGCTCGGACCGTCATTACCCGTCTGAGTAATATATTGCGGAGCGCTTTTAGCCATTGCCCAGAGTCTTTGCGACTGCGAGTGCAACGCCCATGGGGATCGACATGGTTGGGGCGCTTTCTAGCTGATCGCTCGGCATCGGAATCCGTACTGTGAGCAACGCAATCGCGCACAGACTTAGAGCATGTGTGGGGACAGCGGGAATTTCGCATCTTGGATAAAACTCTTCATGAA
>NC_064620.1:305929045-305931545 GCF_023898315.1 Schistocerca nitens
ACCGTGGGACACAAATCCAACTACGAGCTTTTTAACCGCAACAACTTTAATATACGCTATTGGAGCTGGAATTACCGCGGCTGCTGGCACCAGACTTGCCCTCCAATAGATACTCGTTAAAGGATTTAAAGTGTACTCATTCCGATTACGGGGCCTCGGATGAGTCCCGTATCGTTATTTTTCGTCACTACCTCCCCGTGCCGGGAGTGGGTAATTTGCGCGCCTGCTGCCTTCCTTGGATGTGGTAGCCGTTTCTCAGGCTCCCTCTCCGGAATCGAACCCTGATTCCCCGTTACCCGTTACAACCATGGTAGGCGCAGAACCTACCATCGACAGTTGATAAGGCAGACATTTGAAAGATGCGTCGCCGGTACGAAGACCGTGCGATCAGCCCAAAGTTATTCAGAGTCACCAAGGCAAACGGACCGGACGAGCCGACCGATTGGTTTTGATCTAATAAAAGCGTCCCTTCCATCTCTGGTCGGGACTCTGTTTGCATGTATTAGCTCTAGAATTACCACAGTTATCCAAGTAACGTGGGTACGATCTAAGGAACCATAACTGATTTAATGAGCCATTCGCGGTTTCACCTTAATGCGGCTTGTACTGAGACATGCATGGCTTAATCTTTGAGACAAGCATATGACTACTGGCAGGATCAACCAGGGAGCTGCGTCAACTAGAGCTGAGCAGCCGGCCGCCCGGGAGTGTGTCCCGGAGGCCCGCGCGAACACGCAAGCGTCCGCTCAATTATTCTGCAAACAGGAGGAGGCTGGGCTCCCCTGCACGATACACCTCGAAACCCTCTCAGGTCCCGGCGGCGCGCAGCGCCGTCCTAAGTACTTGGTCGGGTTCGAGAGAGGCGCAATCGCCCGGAGATAGGCGAGTAGACGCTTTCAGTGCGACCACCCGTGCTCCCAACTGAGCTTGCCGCTGCCGACAGAGGCCCGGGAGCGTGCTGTCGTGGTGTTGCCGGCGGGAGACAACACGCGGCCACAAACAGTGACCGGGCAGCTCCAACGCCAGCGCCACAGAGGGGCAGAGCCCCACTTGGGTGCCAAAGCGAACTCTCCCAGCACAGCGCACGCGCCAACACATCCGCACAGCTGCGATACAAACCACCTGCGAGAACCGCGGGGGCGACCGAGCAGCAGACGGCGTCGCGGCGCCGAGTGCCGGGCGGCGGCGCATCCTCAACGCACACAGTCCTCAATCGGACCAGCACACTGCAGATGTCCACCGCGCTTCGCACCGGGCCCGGGAGGACCCACTTTGGCCGCACGGCGCCGCGCGCTGGGTGCGCCGGCACGCAGATGCGCCGCCTGCCGCGTCCGTCAGCCGGCGCGCCTGCCACTGGGCGCCCCCACCAGCCGGCTGCCGCGCGTGCGCCCACGCAGCGCGCGGCCAGCACGCCGGGCGCCCCCCCCTCACCGGCCGGGGACGGTCCCACCCAGCCACCGCCGCGTATCGCTTCATACCCACATGCCCACTCACGTTCGTGGGTATGACGGGTGTCGCTGAAGCAACCGGTTAATACCTGTACCGATCGTCGATATCAACGATTCACCTCCAGCGCGAACAACCGCGCAACAACGGATTTCCAGTTCATTTGCGTAACTTGGGCAGCAAACGTAGACGTCCATCTACATTTGCGAATTCAATGGGTCTTGCATGCCTGGATGTTATGAGTCACGACACGCCACATCAATCCACATACATGCTGCGACGTATGCACGAGAGAACACGTGGAAGGTGGCCCGCGTACGTATGCGGATGCCATTGCACAGCTGCGAAGCTCATTGAACACGCAAACTCCTGACTGACGAACTAGAGGCGACAGGGGAGGGGGGGGGGGCGATATACGTCTTATAGCAGTACACATTGCAGTGGATAGCGGGACCATGTGGAACGTACGCAACACTCGCTAGATGTTGTGAGGGTACGCACCGTAACATGAGTCAATACGCAGGACACCAGAGTGTGTGCGCAGCGAACTATGTTGAGAGGGTTGCGATTAGGCAACGCTACACGAATTTCTAGATTCATATAACAAACAATTACAGGGCACGTTAAGGCGCAACGTGGGTTAGGTTAGGGCCCAACGTAGGTTAGGTTAGGGCCCAACGTAGGTTAGGTTAGGGCCCAACGTAGGTTAGGTTAGGGCCCAACGTAGGTTAGGTTAGGGCCCAACGTAGGTTAGGTTAGGGCCCAACGTAGGTTAGGTTAGGGCCCAACGTAGGTTAGGTTAGGGCCCAACTTAGGTTAGGTTAGGGCCCAACTTAGGTTAGGTTAGGGCCCAACTTAGGTGAGGTTAGGGCCCAACTTAGGTGAGGTTAGGGCCCAACTTAGGTGAGGTTAGGGCCCAACTTAGGTGAGGTTAGGGCCCAACTTAGGTGAGGTTAGGGCCCAACTTAGGTGAGGTTAGGGCCCAACTTAGGTGAGGTTAGGGCCCAACTTAGGTTAGGTTAGGGCCCAACTTAGGTTAGGTTAGGGCCCAACT
>NC_064620.1:305936545-305964045 GCF_023898315.1 Schistocerca nitens
GCGGCCGGTCCAGCGCGACGGCGGCCCCACCAGTCTTCTTCCATCGCTCCGGTTCCCTTCTCGAGGAAGGGGAGGGAGCGTCCAACTCTCTTCCTCTCCTCCTGCTCCATCTTCTTTTCTGTCCGGTGGGCACCAGGGGATTGTTTGACCATCTCCCCCAGTGCTAGTCTTTGTCGAGCTATTCTTACAGTATTAGTAATTATACATTTGTAATGCTACATCTGATATTTTTGTAGTTATTTTGTCTAATATTTTTGCTTTCTCTTCGTCCCATATTATTTCACGTATATTGTTAGTGTTTAGTCTATTTCTTTCCTCTTGGACTTCTCTAGTGAGAGTGGTGCACTCTAATACAATGTGTTCTGGGGTGCCTACCTGGACCCCACATTCACACACTTCTGACTCCTTTCTCCCTATCCTGTGTAGATACACAGGGTAGGGTCCATGTCCTGTGAGGAAATGTATAAGACCTTTACTGGGCTGGAATTGTTTGTATTTTAGTCTTTCTTTTATATTTGGAAATATTCTGTAAACCCTTCTTGCCGTTTGTGAATTGTCCCATTGTTGTTGCCATATGTTTGTTGTTTCGTCTCTTATTTCCTTTTTACTTCCCAAATGTTTCCCCATTATTTCCCTAATTTTGTCAAAGTTTCCCCTTTTTAACCAATAGTTAGCTGCTTTCTGTCTTATTAGTAGGTCTAATGGGCAGAGGCCCATTATGACTAGTAACCCATCTGTCGGTGTTGTGCCAAATGCCCCTATTGATCTTAGTAGTACATTTCTTTGTATTCTCCTCACAGCCATGGAAGGCTTCAGAAGGCGCAACCTGTGGGCCCATAAACTTGATCCATATCCCATCATTGATACTAGCAAGCTGCCATGGTATAGTTTAATGACATTTGGTGGTAAATGAAATCTTTGCTGTCCTATTCTTATTAATTTGTGCATTATCGATAGTGTTTTTCCTCCTATTTGTTCTATATGGGTTCTGAAATTCCAACCTTGATCCAGGTAGACACCCAGATATTTACTTATATTCTTCCTTACTACCATTGAGTTGTCGATCCTGATTAACGGATCCCTTACCAGTTTTCCTTTTAGGAGCATATAGTTGGATTTGTGTGGCGCAATTGCCATTTTAGAGTTTCGACACCAGGTACTTAAAATTTCCATTATGTCTCTGCTTCGCCCTTCTAGTTGTTGTCGGCTGTTTCCGTGTGTTAGAATTAGCAGGTCGTCCGCGTATGCGACGGCCCCCAATACTGATGCTTCCTGCTGCAGGGAATGCAGCAACGGCTCCATATTTATATCCCAAAATACGGGGCCGCATACTGATCCCTGTGGACATCCTTTAGTGATGTTCTTGGTCACAACCGCATTCGGAGACGTCATCTGTACCACCCGGTCTCTACAGTAGCTCTTGAAGCATTTGTATAGTGCCGCCGGACACTGCATATCCTGCAGGCAGGTAAACAGCGCCGGCCACCACAAATTGTCAAACGCCCCTGAGATATCCACCATTACTCCTAGAACATATGTACAGGTCGACGAGCTGACAAATTCGGTCGCCGTGTTGATGGCATCCTCCGTCGATTTTCCACGGCGGAATCCGAACTGCCACCCGTGCATTCCTGCCATTTCTCGATGACCGGTCAGTCTCGCACAGAGCAATTTTTCAAGGGCTTTGCCCATAGTATCTAGCAGACATATTGGCCTGTATGCTTTATGTTCCATTGGGTCCTTATCTGGCTTCCTAAGTATGATTACCTCCGCTCTTTTCCATCTTTGTGGAAAAGTGCCTCTTTCCAGACATTTATTGTATAAGTTTGCCAGTGTCGGGGCTATTTTACCTTTTATTGCCTGAAGTACCTCGACCGTGACCCTGTCGGGTCCGGGAGATTTCCCTCTTTTTAAGTTTGATATTACCTCTGCCACCTCCTGCGGTGAGAAGGGGTAGACCAGTGTGTTGTTATTGTATTCTCTTTGTGCTCTCTCTCTTATAGCCGCCTGCTCCGGTGTGTCCTCAGTAGGGTCATCATCCGGTAGCAGGGCTTGGAGGAGCACCATTATTGTCTCTTGTCTGGTTGTGGTCGTTCTGTTTTCATTTGGTATTCTTATAGATGATAGGACTGTTGGGGCTCTTATTTTTTCCCTTGCTAGCTTATATGGCTTTCCCCAGGGGTCCATTGCCAGGTTATTTCTTACGAAATTTTCCCAGCTTCTTTTCCTTACTTCTATGATTTCTCTTCTATATCTCTCCCTATATTGTCTGTATATATTTAGTCTATATTCTCTGTCTTGTGGGTTGAATGTGCGCTGATACCTGCGTCTTGCCCTGCGCGTAGCCTGACGTAGGTCATTTAGTTCTGGAGTCCATGGTGCCGGGTGCACGCTTTGGACTCTGCTCCTCTTTGGTACTACTGCGTCTATTACTTCCTTTACACTATTAACTATCTGCTCCGCTATCTCGTCAATTTCGAGATCCTCATCCAACTCCGGCGGGCTATACTCCCGGGAGAGTCTTTCCCAGTCTACCTTTTTGTAATCATATTCTGAAAGCCATTCCTGTGGCGCTACCCTCTGTTCTGCTTTTAGTATATACTTGATTACATTATGATCACTGGTTGTTGCATTCTCCAATATCTCCCAGTTATCTATTTTGTTGTTAGCCCTATTATTCGCCAATGTTACATCTATGTTTGTTTTTGCTCCTGCTCTATTTGAATATGTAGGAATCTCACTCGGTGTGTTTATTGCATCTAAGTTTAGTTCGCTTATTACGTCTTCTAATTCCTGGCCTTTTTCATCTTGTTCTCCACTATGCCACAGGAATGACTTTGCATTTGCATCCATTGCAATTATTACTTGATAGCCCTGTAATGTTCTACATATTATCTTTAATTGTTCTAAATACATAGTTATCGGTTCTCTGTACTGACAATATATTGATACCACATACCATTTAGTGTCTTTGGCTTGTACTTCTATTGTTACAATGTGCTCGTTTGTGAATTGATTTAATACTATTGTTTTTATATTATTATTTAGGATTACTATTGCAGACATCGGTCTGTCCCCTTTCATAATTACCTGTGCTGTGGCTATCATTCCTGGGATTTTACCCTCCCGGGAGTATGGTTCTTGTATGCACAATATGTCAGCTTTGTTTTCTTCTGCTAGTTTGCGTAACTTATAGTTTACTTGTGCGCTCCTCATTGCATTTACTTGAAGAACTATGAGATCCATTATGGATGGTATGTATGATAATGGTCTTCTGGCCATACCTTGTTATGGTCGAAACCTATTCTACCGTACATCATTACCATTTGCGTGTATATATTTTCCAAATTGAATTTTACGCCTCTTCTTTCATATACTTGTTTTACTATGTTCTGTAGTTGTTCATGTTCTGTAGGGATTCCGGCCGCAGCCAGCTGAATGCAGTCGACGTCCGCCAGAGCTGGATAAGTGATTCTCGAGCCATTTGTGTGCCCCACTCTCACTAGTTGTCTCAATGCAGTGGTTAGCAGACCGGGTTCTTCCAACCTTGCCATCTGTAGTGCGTTTTCGCATATTTTATATGTGTCCTTTGGGTCCATTGCCCCATATGTGGCACTCGTACTTGACTGATTGCTTTTATCTTGCGTCTGATTTTCGTGGTCTCCTTTGGGCGAACTCGGTCGTCCGTCTGTGCCCTCCATCGGCATTTTCTTTACATTATAAACGGACGACCGAGGTCGTCCGTATTTCTTTCCTGTGTTGTTCTTTTCTATATCTTTGTTTTGTTTTTGTGTTGGCGTGGTGTGTTGTGTCAGGGGCGCCTTTGGTCGCCCATCTCTGCCCTCCATCGGCGTTTTCTTGTCATGAAAAATGGGCGACCGAGGTCGCCCTTCTGTTTGTACTTGTGCTTCTTTTGTGTTTATTGTTTGTACTTGTGCATCTATCATATTTACTGTTTGTACGTGTGCATCCTTCATGATGTTTAGTTTCTTGTCTTGTGTCAATGTTTCCCGTTGTGTCTTGGGCACCTCTGGCTGTCCGTCTCTACTCTCCGTTTGCATTTTCTTGTCATAAAAAATGGGCGACCGAGGTCGCCCTTGTGTTTGTACTTGTACTTCTTTAGTGGTTACTGTTTGTGCTTGTGCGTCTTTCGTGTTTTGTTTTTCTTTTCCTGTCCTTTGCATTGTTTCTTGTGGGTATATTTTTACTTGTGTTGTTCTTTCTATGGGAGTTCTTGCAATACAGTTTTGTGCTGTGCATGTTATGTGTTGTTTGTTATCTTGTGTCGTTTTTGTCGTTCCCTTGTTTTCAGACTGTTTGTCTGTGGTCCTTTTGTGTAGATAGGGACAGCGGGAATCTCGTTAATCCATTCATGCGCGTCACTAATTAGATGACGAGGCATTTGGCTACATCAAGAGAGTCATAGTTACTCCCGCCGTTTACCCGCGCTTGCTTGAATTTCTTCACGTTGACATTCAGAGCACTGGGCAGAAATCACATTGCGTCAACACCCGCTACGGCCATCGCAATGCTTTGTTTTAATTAGACAGTCGGATTCCCCCAGTCCGTGCCAGTTCTGAGTTGATCGTTGAATGGCGGCCGAAGAGAATCCGCGCACCCGCGCGCCCCCGGAGGAGCACGCTAAGGCGGACGCGGCCTCGCAGCAAGGAAGATCCGTGGGAGGCCAAGGCACGGGACCGAGCTCGGATCCTGCACGCAGGTTGAAGCACCGGGGCGCGAACGCCGCACAGGCGCGCGCATCCTGCACCGCCGGCCAGCACGAGGCCGACCAACGGCGAGAGCAGACCACACCCACGCTAAACGCCCGCACTTACCGGCACCCCTACGGCACTCACCTCGCCCAGGCCCGGCACGTTAGCGCTGACCCACTTCCCGACCAAGCCCGACACGCCCCGATCCTCAGAGCCAATCCTTATCCCGAAGTTACGGATCCAATTTGCCGACTTCCCTTACCTACATTATTCTATCGACTAGAGGCTCTTCACCTTGGAGACCTGCTGCGGATATGGGTACGAACCGGCGCGACACCTCCACGTGGCCCTCTCCCGGATTTTCAAGGTCCGAGGGGAAGATCGGGACACCGCCGCAACTGCGGTGCTCTTCGCGTTCCAAACCCTATCTCCCTGCTAGAGGATTCCAGGGAACTCGAACGCTCATGCAGAAAAGAAAACTCTTCCCCGATCTCCCGACGGCGTCTCCGGGTCCTTTTGGGTTACCCCGACGAGCATCTCTAAAAGAGGGGCCCGACTTGTATCGGTTCCGCTGCCGGGTTCCGGAATAGGAACCGGATTCCCTTTCGCCCAACGGGGGCCAGCACAAAGTGCATCATGCTATGACGGCCCCCATCAACATCGGATTTCTCCTAGGGCTTAGGATCGACTGACTCGTGTGCAACGGCTGTTCACACGAAACCCTTCTCCGCGTCAGCCCTCCAGGGCCTCGCTGGAGTATTTGCTACTACCACCAAGATCTGCACCGACGGCGGCTCCAGGCAGGCTCACGCCCAGACCCTTCTGCGCCCACCGCCGCGACCCTCCTACTCGTCAGGGCTTCGCGGCCGGCCGCAAGGACCGGCCGTGACTGCCGGACTGACGGCCGAGTATAGGCACGACGCTTCAGCGCCATCCATTTTCAGGGCTAGTTGCTTCGGCAGGTGAGTTGTTACACACTCCTTAGCGGATTCCGACTTCCATGGCCACCGTCCTGCTGTCTTAAGCAACCAAAGCCTTTCATGGTTTCCCATGAGCGTCGATTCGGGCGCCTTAACTCGGCGTTTGGTTCATCCCACAGCGCCAGTTCTGCTTACCAAAAGTGGCCCACTTGGCACTCCGATCCGAGTCGTTTGCTCGCGGCTTCAGCATATCAAGCAAGCCGGAGATCTCACCCATTTAAAGTTTGAGAATAGGTTGAGGTCGTTTCGGCCCCAAGGCCTCTAATCATTCGCTTTACCGGATGAGACTCGTACGAGCACCAGCTATCCTGAGGGAAACTTCGGAGGGAACCAGCTACTAGATGGTTCGATTAGTCTTTCGCCCCTATACCCAGCTCCGACGATCGATTTGCACGTCAGAATCGCTACGGACCTCCATCAGGGTTTCCCCTGACTTCGTCCTGGCCAGGCATAGTTCACCATCTTTCGGGTCCCAACGTGTACGCTCTAGGTGCGCCTCACCTCGCAATGAGGACGAGACGCCCCGGGAGTGCGGAGGCCGCCGCCCCGTGAAGGGCGGGGAAGCCCCATCCTCCCTCGGCCCGCGCAAGGCGAGACCTTCACTTTCATTACGCCTTTAGGTTTCGTACAGCCCAATGACTCGCGCACATGTTAGACTCCTTGGTCCGTGTTTCAAGACGGGTCGTGAAATTTTCCAAAGCTGAAGCGCCGCTGACGGGAGCGATTATTCCGCCCGAGAGCATCCCGAGCCAACAGCGGCGCGGGTCCGGGGCCGGGCCAGGTAGGTCCGTCATCCGGGAAGAACCGCGCGCGCTTGCCGGGAGCCGGAGCGCCCAAAGGGGCGAATCGACTCCTCCAGATATACCGCCGAGCAGCCAGCCAGGACACCGGGGCTCTGCCCAACAGACGCGAACCGAGGCCCGCGGAAGGACAGGCTGCGAGTATTGGGACTACGTCGGTACCATTCCAAAATACCGTCACCAACCCCCGCCCGCCCCCGCCCGCCCCCGCCCGCCCCCCCGCCCGCCCCCCGCCCCCCCCCACCCCGCCCCCGCCCGCCCCCCTCCCTCCCGCCTACGTATACGCGCTAGACATTAAATGTTTTCATAACACCGTCACCTTTCCAAAGCATCGTTAGTCGACAAGGTCGCACGCAATGTATCCGGCACGTGGTGCCTCTCTAATCGTTATTACCGTAGCGGGTTGTGACATAGAGAGAGTCCATTCCAAAGCATCGTTAGTAGACAACAACAAGATCGCACGCAGTGTATCCGGCAAGTGGTGACTCTCTAGTCGTTATTACCTGCGCGGGGTTGGGACATAGAGAGAGAGTTAGCGCCATCTCTCTCTATGTCGCAACCCTGCTCATACATACACGCGCTAGGCAGGACCTATATAAATCAATGCCCGACCTACCTCACTCTCACACTGCTCGTATACTTCATTCATCCAATACTTGTCACGTCTTCGTAATTAAACGTGTAACAATGAAACGATCACGAACCGCCAGTGACAGCAGCAGCAGCAGCAAACGTGCTCATGTGGACGAAGTTCCATTCCCTGGTAAGTACATTTTCAGTATTCTGATATCTACACCCTTTAACTCTGTGTATGAGTGCTACATATCTTTTATAATGCTCTCTATAAAGATCGCTCCTCCACTTGTTCTGTGTGTTCCGGCTTACGTTTTTTACCCCTTTTGAATCTCTCTCTCTCTATAAAAATTGCTTATCCAAGCCTTTTTTTTTACCTCTAACTTGGGTGTCTGAATCTTTTATGGAAAGGGCTCAAGCGCAGCTCGAATGTAAGTACATTTATAATACAATCATACTTCTTAAACTTAAATAATTTCATCTAATATATACCCGTTTCCTGATTGTATACATTTAGTCCTCATAAGCCGGTCTTTTCTTTGTAGATGCGCCTAATTCAGCATTCGGTTCAACCACCCAAAACGTTCAAGGAGGCGGCGGTAGCGTTCAAACGGCGCCCACCACACAGGACACTCGGTCTTTAGAGGAGGAGGAGACCAACCTGCCTGACCCGTTTGAGGAGGAGATCAACCTACCTGAGTGGTTTGAGGATCTACTTGATTTTGGCAATGAGTTGCTCAAACCATGGAGTCAGAGCGGAGAAGGTGAATAATTTTGAACATTAACATTCCTTCACATAACCACCATTATCTACTCTTATTGTTATTATTTATCGCTCTTTTAAATATAAATCACTAAATTAATTTTTTTCCTTATTTATCTTACAGGTATATCACACGGCGTAGGCCGTGTTCCTAGAGCGGTGGCTGCGGGGGCGGGACTCGGGCGCACCGAACCGCAAAGACACGCCGCGCCTTGCGTAGCCCCTATAAGGGCTTCGCGGGAGGCGGATGCAGAACACGCGCCAGCTCCTCCCCCAGCGCTCTCGCAACCGTTTGGCCGCGCAGCCCGTCCGCCGTCGCCACAGCCTGGCCCTTCAAACCGGCTGTCACCCCCTCCTCCTCTAGAAGCAGCAGCTCGCCGCCGCCGCCCACGCAAGGTATGCGTTCCGAGACGTATACCTCCCCCCGCAAATGATGATGATGATTACGATGACCCATCACCAGCCCATTCATCTATCGGGCGGACTCCTAGTTGTAGCAACAGTAATAATAGTAATTTCCTTATGGCTAGCGGTAGTTCTCTCCCCCGTCCTATCGATAACGAATTCGATCAGAATAACGGCGTAATGACTCCCTTAGAATACTCAGCAGTTGCTAGAGCGTTTGAGGGGCGAATCTCTTTCACCAGAATTGAGAATCCAGGCGGCAGGTATCGCGATCCTGTAAGGTTTTTGGAGGCGTGCCTCCCCGTCTTGGAGACCGAGCTCCTCAAACTCTTAGAAGATCCGGAATTTAACGCCTTTAAATGCAGTGCTGTGTTATGCTGTGAACTGAGTCACCCCCCTAAACATCAAGGTGACGCGGAGACGGCTACTCTGCATTATATATGGGGTGACAATGGCGTTATTTCTCGGAGCACATCGATTGCTGAGTGGTATCGAGAATCCACCTTGAGCGCTATTATGGCCCGATTTTCCGAGATGGAAGTACGTGGATCCGCTAAAGCGCTCAGCAGTATACCACACCTCGACATCCATATACATGTCTATGATCCAATGAATGGAGGGTCCAGTTATATTAAACTCCCTATAGATATTGAGAAAAAGCAGGCGTGCATTAATGTTCAAAATAACTATGATAATGCGTGTTTTGCTTGGTCAGTCCTGGCTTGCGAGAGAAATTACAATTACAAACATCATCCCGAGCGTCCCAGCAGTTACAAAGTCAAAGATATTAAGAGACAGTATAACTTTGACGGGATAGAGTTCCCTTTAAGAATCCAGGACATACCTAAGTTTGAGGCTCAGAATACCGCAATATCGGTCCACGTTAATGGCCTGGAGAAGAAAAGCAAGTCAGATGAGCAGAACAAGCATACAGTAGTAGGCCCCCTCCATTTCTCAAAATTTGCAGGTGAGCGAGAGTTGCATGTCAACATGCTGCTCTTCTCCGAACGTGATAATTATCACTACGTCTGGATCAAAGACATGTCCCGACTCATTTCCACCCAGTTAAGTAAAAATGATCATAAACGACATATTTGTATAAGGTGTTTGAATTATTTTTCATCTCAAGAGTTATTAGCGACACATCTATTAGATTGTGCATGCAAGGACCCGGTACGTGTTGTTATGCCCACTGAGGAAAATAAATTCATTAAATTTAAAAATGCTCACCACCAGCAGCGTTGTCCTTTTGTTGTGTACGCTGATTTTGAATGCTTGCTGGCTCCTATTACTCGTTGTGAAGGGAATCCCTTAGCCTCACACACAACCTTCACACAAAAACACGTACCTTATGCGGCTGCGTTCCAAGTTGTATGCGCATATGATTGTAAACTTAATAGCTATCAGTCTTATGTAGGGAACGACCCGGCGGTTTGGCTTCTCACAGAGCTTGAAAAACTTTCTTGGCAAGTTCACAAGCTCTACAGCATCAATATTCCCATGACCAAATCAAAGGAAAATGATGACTTGTATGAAAAGGCTGTTAATTGTCATATTTGCGGGCTGGTCTTAGATAGAAAAGCGGAGACTCCTCGTAGAGACCATTGTCATCTTACGGGTAAGTTCCGCGGTGCAGCCCACAATGCATGCAACTTGAAGTATCAGTTACCTACACACATACCCGTCTTTTTTCATAATCTGAGCGGGTATGACGCTCATTTTCTCGTTGAGCACTTGGCTAAGTTCGGTGTGAAGAAGGATCAGGTCAATATCCTGCCTGAAAGTGTTGAAAAATACATTTCTTTTTCAAAACGAATGACGCCCAAAATTACGCTCCGCTTCCTTGACTCTCTACGATTTATGCAAACTTCGCTCCAGAAACTGGTTGAGACTTTACCTCGGAATGATATGCATATCACTCGATCTGCATTTACCGATGAGGAAAAGTTTCAACTTGCGACGAGGAAAGGAGTTTTCCCGTACGAGTATCTTGATTGTATGGCAAAACTCAATGAAACCAGGCTTCCCGACATAACTTCTTTTACCAGTACTCTCACTGGCGATACCATAACTATCACAGATTATGAGCATGCCGTTAATGTCTGGCAGGAATTCAACATCCCCAATTTGGGAGAATATGCAAGGTTATACATGGACACGGACGTTCGTTTGCTTGCAGATGTTTTCGAAAAGTTCCGGAGTGTATGTATGACCACGTACTCTCTGGACCCTGCCTTTTATTACACGGCACCTGGGTTGTCCTGGGACGCTATGCTCAAAAAAACGGATTGCAACATTGAACTTTTGACTGATGCTTCAATGCTTCTATTTTTTGAGCGAGGGATCCGCGGCGGACTTTGTCAATGTGTTCACAGACACGCCAAGGCAAATAATCCGCGGATGGGTGTCGAGTACAACGCATCCCTTGATTCTAGTTACATTTTGTACTTAGATGTTAACAATTTATATGGGCATGCTATGAAGCAACCGCTGCCGGTTGCCGGGTTCCAATGGGTGCCTGAAGACGAATTGAAGGGATTAGGTGGACAGATAATGGGTCTTGCGGCCGATTCTGATGTAGGGTATGTGCTTGAGGCAGACATCGCGTACCCTAATAATTTGCATGGAGAGACAAGCGACTTGCCGTTATGTCCAGAGCAACAAATTCCACGAGGATGCACCATCCCTAAACTGATGGCCACTGTTGGGGATAAGCAGAGGTATATTATTCATTATCGTAACCTCCAGCAGTGTCTCAGATTAGGAATGGAGCTCATTAAAATCACCCGGGCAATCTCCTTCAAGCAATCCCCCTGGTTGAAGGAGTATATTGAACTAAACACCGAAAAGAGGGCGGTCGCGAGTAATGATTTTGAAAAAGACTTTTATAAATTAATGAATAATTCCATTTTCGGGAAAACTATGCAAAATGTAAGAAATGAACGCGATATTGTTATTAGAACCGCATGGGAAGGGCGTTACGGCGTGAGAAAATGTATAGCCAGGCCAAATTTTAAGCGTGCCACCATCTTCAATGAAAACTTTGTTGCTGTGGAGATGTCGAAGACTGCAGTAGAGTTTATGAAACCCATCTATTTGGGGATGTGTATACTCGATATCTCCAAATTCTACATGTACCGATTCCACTATGAGTTTGCGAAACCTCATTTCGTAGATCCAAAATTACTTTATATGGATACAGACAGCTTTATCTACTGGATCAAGAACTGTGATCCATATGAAGTAATTAGGTGCAATGGTAAAGAATTCGACACCTCTTCTTATGAGATCAATAATCCTTATGGTATTGTTCCACAGAACAAGAAGGTTATCGGTCTCATGAAAGACGAGTCGAATGGTTTACCAATTGTAGAGTTTGTGGGACTGAGATCGAAAATGTATGCATATCGCACAGTAGACGGGAGCACTCTGAGGCGGGCAAAGGGTGTTAGACGGATCGCGTCTCGTGCGCTTACGGTCGAGGACTATTTGCAGTGCCTGTACGGTCGTAGCGTTGAAGGCGCTCATCCACACATGGTTCAACAAACTAGCATTCGATCACGAGCTCACGAGGTGTACACTGTGCTGCAGTCTAAAGTCGGACTATCTCCTCATGACGATAAAAGAGTCATTTGTGAGGATGGGGTGGGAACCCTCCCATACTCACACTATTTACTTGAAACGAAAGTAGGGGTGGGGGACTCTGGTTGAGTGATAGAGAGGGAATGAGCGTGTGAATGTTATGAATGTGGGCTATGCGTGGAAATAGTATGGCTCTTTTATCATAGTGTAAATAGTTGATGAGAGTGTTTTGTTGCGTGTATCAGTTTGCGTGCTTCCATGCATGTCTGAGTGTGCGAATGAGCGCGAACTTGTGTTAAGTGTGTGTGTGTATGTAAATATAATCATTATTTTTTCAAAAAAGTCTTTATATCTACATATTGCTGACCATTATTAATATATATATGAAAAGGCTATAAATTTAGCCAATTAACTTCTGTATGAACAAAAAAATAATAAAATTTTCTCACTTAATATATCCATCACTTCTAGTCATTATAGAGCTTAGATTTTAGTTTGTAAGTTTCACCTACCGCTAGCCATCCAGTCAGAACTAGTTTTTAAGTGTATGAGTTCCACTAATTAAATTCTTTCTATATGTTCAATTGCTTGTTCTAGCGGAAAATGTTTCTAGACGTCCACTTTAAAGAAAAATATATATGTTCACCTTGTTCTTGTAGTTGAAAATCTTTAAATCGACTTACTTGGAAAAAAATATATATTCAATTTGTTGTTGTTCTTTTCGAAAATGTTTAGAGTCATTGACTTGAAACAAATAGGTTTGGTATTAATTAAAAGTGGTTTGTTTTTCTGGTGGAACTTCATTAGCGATATTAGTTACTTTGTAAGATAGGGTAGTACCTCTGCATTAGCTTTAAAATGATATATATATAATTTATCTGAAGAGAATGCTTATATATATATATATATATATATATATTTCTTAATTATCTAAATTTGTTAAAAATTATCTAAAAAGATGTGGAATTTCAGATTTTTGGTTAAAAACCAATCTTATATCTGTAAACTCATATTTATATATATATAATGTGAAAAATGTTAAATTCTGAATTCAATAATAAACTCAGTTATTTCCTTCTAAAAAAAATGTTGTTATTATTTGATACCCTAATAATGATTATTCTTTTTATTAAAAATATTATAAATTTATTTATGTGTGTATGCAGAATACGTACATACAGCCACATCGCAATGCATAAAGTTATAAGGTTTCCTGCTTTTAATCACACGTGCCGGACTTCTGCTAGTTGCCACGAACACACACAGCCCACTGCAGCGCTATCTCTTACAGTCCTATGTCAACAGATACTTTAGAGATCGTAACCTGACGCATCGCTTTCCACAGCGGCCGCGAGGCCGGCAACTGGTGCAACCCCCTACCAAGCGTCAGCAGCTGCGCGTGTCTGTCGATTTCGACGGAGACCGCGAGATCGGCATCCGCGCCTAACTATGACAGTAGGCTCATTCCACGTCAAAGGCCAGGGTATGTGTCTCTCTCGGACAGTTCCCTTCATATACAATATAAAAAGAATAAACTTACAATACTAGGGACGTTGGATGTCATAGAAAGAAAAAACACTCAATCTTATAAATTATTATTTATTTCTAATAAAAGTGAAAAGTAATTTTACATTCTCATATGCAGATACAAAAGCACTTTTTTGATAATCGTTCTTCAGTCGATGGATGGATGGACATCCGTACCATTCAAGGTCTTGAATAGATGCAAATTTAAATATTTGACGCATCCAGGAGGTTTTGTCCTTTCCCTTCACGTAAACGATGGTGTCCTTGTGATCGAATAATTTAAGTGCGATCACCACATCTTTATAGGGTATGCCGGGATCATCCCAGTGAATTCCATGATAAAAATTAGTTAACCACAATGCACTGGTCCGTGTTTTACAAGATTTCACTTGCGTGAACGGTCTTGGTGATCGAATATTTGCGGAGAAGGTTTCAATTATTCCTGCGTCTTGTGTGTAGACCACAAAAGCAACTTGTTTAAATACGAACTGTCTTCGCTCTCCATCATGGAATCCTTGAATATCTGCAATGATCTTCACAGGCTGAGTTGCCATCGTCAAATGATTAATGCACAGGACAGCATATTTTCATTTATACAGCTCGTTGCACAACACCTGTGAGCGGTGAGTAATTGATTATTCTGTCGTGTAGGACTAATGCATATGCAGCGGTGTGTTCTGGGAAATTTGTCGATGATTCAAATTCAATTCGAACGTCTATAGGTCCAGACTTAATTATCTCATTCTGTTTAGAGCAGTCTATTACAATGATCGGTGAAAGCTCTTTGAACTTACGAGGACTCAGTAGACACCCCCCTCCCTCTCCTTCAGCAATTTCATAGTATGAAGGACGAAACCTTGCATACATGTCATACGCGAGGCTGTATACATTTTCATTCCATTGCAGATGTAGATTGTCATATGGGTAGAATTCTGAATTGAGGTAGACTTTGGCGTTAGTTAACTTGCAGTTATCGAACACGGTGGAATCGTTTGATGTATTTGCTCTTCTATCAGTCTGAAACGCAAGTATAATGAATCTGGGTGTCTCGATATGACTGGAGGTCTTAATAGCCCATGTTTGTCTGCTCGCAGTCGGTAACACTGGATACTCAAAGATCTCCCATGAGCGGAAGGTCAGTGACAGAAATGTACCTGAATTCAACACTTTCAAAAGCTTCAATCGTTCCTCGTCGGATACACTGACGTGAGGCATTTTCCATATTAATTTGTTGATTGTGATCCTATTCTCTTCTTGAGCTCCTTGAATGTACGAGTTATTGTCTGTCGCACTCCGCACGAGAATAAGTTCCTGTTTAGCGTTCATAATAATCTGTCTCATATCCTCAAAATAACCCATAAGTATTTTTAGAGGTATGCATGCAGTAAATCGCTTGTACTCCTGGGGTGTTCTACCCTCCGCATCGTCTATGAACCATCCAGCATTTTCTAAACTATGCAGATCTGCTGGTGATGCCGAGACGTATGTTTTAAGGGTCGATGTTAGACCAACATTGCGTGTACGATCAATCTCAGAACCATTCAGTTCATAGCGAATCTCTTGGAAGAGGAATGCCAATGCGTTGCGTGTCAGCTTGGACCCCACTGTATCGGTGCCATCAGTTTTCTTGAATGACCCTTCGAGATATATGAAACTCTTGCACGGAAGAGTGAGTGTGTCCTGGTGCTGTATGACAATCCTGATTTCATCATTCTTGTTAAACGTGGTTGAAGCGTAAGATTTATGAGAGAAGTATTCTTGACGTATAATTCTGTCATCATACTCTACTGGATTGGTTATATTGAGTGATGACGTCATTGCAGGGTTTGAGACCAACTGATTTAAGAAATTCGTAGTTCACAGGTGTTATCAGTTTGCTGTTCAGTAGCGAAGTGGTGCGCTGTGTATTGCATGCACTTGTTTTATACCGCAAACCCATCTTGTTTTAGATGTAATCGTATAATGATTTCCTCACCGCGAAAGTCGACAAGTTTATTATTCTGATCCACAATACGCAGCTCCAAATAGCTCAATGTCTGAGCAGTCACTGGAAGGTATATTGCATTGGCAGGTGTTTCAACAATCTTATACCCCGCTGCAACTGAGGGGAAGAATCCGTAAATAGTGTGAATGAGAGTATCGTTGAGATAGGAATTCGTAGCAATGTTACACTCGACACGTATTGTGCTGACTGGGAGTATATCCACAGACTGATTGGACTTGTAAAATTTAGTTGGATCTTTCTTCAAAATCTGCCCTTTTGTGAATCCAAGCAGGGGTCCTATTGAATGTTTCTGGCTGAAGTCAATCGTTGCATTTAGAGTCCTTATTTCAGATTTAAGTGTATTGATGTTTGCACGTAGTTCAATACCTTTTCCAGACTGTTTTAAGAGTTCGTTTAAATCGTCAATATCGTATGCACCAGATTCTATTTCAAGAATATCTTTTTCACCCTTAATATCGAGATGCAGTTTATTGTTAATGTTGGTGATATTCGGAATGCTGTTGTACGTCTCCAGTCCAATCAATGCAACACTCCATTGACCTGCACTCAAATCAATTGGTGGGAAGTAATTTGCACGCAATACAGATGACCGTCCTTTCAACGTCAAAGTGTACGACATTGCATCTGAACGTCAACTGATGAATGAAGGTTTAAATATCCTGCTTATATACGGTAGTTCTTGTTCTTATTCTTCTCTGTGAACGTCAAGAGAAAGATGATGCAAAGATGCCCGCAGAGGTATGTATTAAAGTCCTGATACCGTTGATAATTGTATAGCACATGTCTTCTGTGAGTGAAGTATTGCTGTAATTCTTCGGGTGGTTGCAGGTCACCAAAGGAGTCGAAATAGTAGACTACCCCAGCGTCTTTCATAACGTACGTCACCCAGTGGGTGCCAGGACCTCCGACAACATCTAAATTCACAATACCGCATTCACCAGTTTTCCACATAGTCTTAGGTAATGTATCCCTCATAAACACACCACGGAATCTTGGTATCTTGAATTTATGTCTAACAAACTTAAGAAGGTCTGTATTTGTGAGTGGTCGATCTGGTAGGACCGCTATTGGGCTTTTTTTTATTTATGAATAGACCAAGACCCTTCTTGTACGGTTTCAAGTATAGGCCTTTTCCAATGACTGCTGCTTCCATCATGCGGTTATGTCTTCTCGCCTCTTCTAACTGGGTTTGCGAGTTTTGCGCATTCTTGACTGTTCGAGCGATAGCCGCAGCCCCACCGGCGAGCGAACCTACCGCTGAGAGCGCGGAGAGGGCTGGGATGAGAAAAGGAATAAAACCACCGGATGTTTTGGGTATTGGTAGAATGCGAGGTGCTTTAACGGATCTTCTCGTTGGTGATTCTTTGTCCTTCATTGCGTTTTTAGCTGCATACATCGCTGTCAGGATACATTTCTTCAAACAACCCTTCTTGTTCTTCATGTTTAGTGCGCGACGTGCAGCGTTCATAACGCGCTTGAAATTCATCACTCCTAATCCTAACTTGATTTTTCCGCGCATGGTTTTATCAACTGCGAATGCTGCGATGCGTTGACCTATACCAATATCTTTTCTTTTCCGTATCGCCTTAGCTTTATCAGCTAAAATCCTATCTGCAATGTGACGACTTGGTAGATCTTTATTTGCTTCGTATGCAATGTCGTGTTCCATGCACGCTTCGTCAAGCAGATTCACTCCCTTATCACCTCGCGCCAAGCGTTTCTGAAGCTTTGTCCCAGGTCCGCAGTAGTTATACCCCGGGATGTGTAATTCCAAAGGTAGTTTGTCCAGAACACCACCACCTCCTCTAATGTGCCCTCGATCGCGCATGTCAGGCTACTGTGGTGGTTGTGGACGATGAATGTTCATTATATAGCAAATCCCTGGCATCAATCCAACTGTTTTGTGTAGCAGGAAAACCAAGCCATTTCACTAGGGCTTTATTTCCAAGTCGTCTTATGACTCTCTCCACGAGAAAAAGATCTGGTTGTGAGCTCTTCTGCATCTCCTCAGTGTAGAAGGAGCCTGCAATTTCTTCACCTTTACTGTCTTTCAATAGATAAGTTCTAGGATTCGTTCGCTGCACATTTGAAACTGTAAATATCTCAGTTGACCAGTTCGGTAGGTATGATTTCTCAAATGCGGTCTTGTGTTTTGAGATACGCACCAAATCACCTACATTAAATTTCTGTTTGCGTGGATCCAGTATCTTAATGTGAAAGTATACTGTATCCATGAGTGTGTTATCACGAACATCAATTGGCCGCATTTTTATTGTGCTATGTTTGGTTCTATTATATTGAGCAATTATTTCTGGGAGGATATCTGTCCATTTGTATGAGCCACGAAGGTTAAACCGCATCCACATTCTGCCTTTTATTGTTCTGTTCAAACGCTCTACGATGCTTGCCTTCAGGTGAGTGAATGTCGAGTAGTGATGTATTCCATACCGCTGCATCACTGCCTTGAAGTACCTATTGTAGAACTCACCACCATGATCGGTTTGGAGATTGTCCGGGCATCGATTGGTTCCTATCTGTAGCAAGCGTTCAAAAGCATCAGCGACATTTGGTCCGGTTTTTGTCTTGACTGGTACTGCCCATGCAAATTTGGAGTATGTATCAATAACAATTAAAATGTAATTGAATCCATTATTCTCATGTGAATATTGTCGCATATCTACAAGATCAGCTTGCCACAAGTCATCCATCCCTTTAATCATGACATGTCTGCGCGGGTATGTTTTGCGTGCTGGTTTGTGTAGTTCTCGAACTACGGTCTCCATACTTATTCGATGATACCTCTCTCTCGAAGCTCAGAGATTATGGAGATAACTTCATTCGAATGAGCTGTATTACCTGCAGCAGCTGATGCCATGAGCAGACGTAGTCGATCTATTAGTTCGTTGGGATCATCATAATATATATACTGAGGGACTCGATTGTTCACTGTCTTAAGACCAATGTCAATACCATCTCCGCTGCTGGCACCGTTGTTGTTGTTTTGGTCTTCAAGTATTGGTTTTATAATGGTTTTATACTTCCTGTTGGTTAGGCTTTTGGTGATCTTGTGTACACCAGTCATGTGTAGTATTTGACGGTACGTGTCCTTATCACTAACTGAATAATTTATAGGTTTTTTAGTTGGTCTTAGGAAAATAAGATTCATTAAGCCTGGTGTTCGGTCAAACTGTCTATCAGCTATTTGTATTTTGTCTTCTGTTACAGTTATGGGATGCGTGCCCAACATGTATGGTCTTCCTGGGCTAACGCCGAATGTTCTATCTATCTGGCCTGGTGCGTGACTAATAATGAATTCATCAATGGCTTGACTGTCGTTTTGGGTCGTTTTTGTTTTTGGTGAGAGCTGTCGGAGAGACTCAGTAACGGGCTTAAAGGTCTCTCTTAGTGTTTGCTGACGATCAATATACCCTAACCTAAGCAACCGTAATTTCTCTCGGACTGCTTTACGGGCTTCAATGACTTTCTGCTTGGTCGTCGACATCTCAACGTATACTAATCAGACGTCTCTGCGACATGAGGCTTTATATATGCATTCATTTTCTTCAGCTTCTTAGTATGATCACGATCGCTCTTATCGACAACAATGAGGTCTACATCTATTTTTCTCTGAATATGATCGACCTTTTCAGTTAAGTCGGTTACTTTCTTACTGACTTGATTAACTAGCTCATTTAACTGATTCACCATTCTCAGAAGGGTTTGGTAATAGGTCTCTAGTTCCCTGCGCATACTTGCAACTTTAAGAGCCATAGCTTGAATTTTCGCATCCATGTACAAACGAATGTTCTGTCTGTGTACACCAGACATCTCAGGTTGAGAGGTGGACATACGCGCGAATTTGTCCATGGTATGACGTAGACTGATGTGTTAACGTTTATTACCTTGTTATATATGCAAAAATTCTTGAAAGTTTCGCCTGTATCTACCATCATACAGTTTTCTTGTTTTATCAATAACGAGAAACCCATACTGTGAATGGTTCCAACAGTCTGCACATATCTTTAAGAAATCATTGAACGACATATCCGTCCCCACATGTGCTTGGTAAATGTGTCTTAAATTAAGATTGTCTTGCTTGAAGGCTATAATGAGATTTGCGTTATCCCTAACAAGTTGTTTGGGGATTCTGGAATATGTTTGACTTAGATAAAATACGTCAGCACCCATATGGCGACCGAAAGAGAAATATTTGCGAATTTGGTCTTGGTTTTCTACTGCAACATCGTCAAATATGAAAACTGTGTTTGGTTTTGTTTCTTCAGGTGGGGGGATATCAGAGCTTTCACTGAATGTTGTGTATGTAACGCCATCTACACCCCGAAATATCTCATGCAATAGCTGATACTTGGGTTGAAAGAGTGTTTTTGAGAATAGACAGACATGTTCAAATCGGACACCTTGCGCATGAGTTAGCAGAGTCATGAGGACATTAGTCTTGCCACAGTTGGATGGGCCTACAATAATTGCTCTTATATTATCGGGAAGGAGAATTCCGTTTTTCTTGTTCTTCTTCTTCTTCTGCTCTTCACTTGAATCTTCACATGACCAGTCACCGACAACAAAGTCCTTGTGGTGAGGGTGCTTCACCCAGCCAGCCATGATAGTAAATGAGCCATGTACAAACAAGTACTTGACATATATAGAAAATATAACTGAGAGGATAATAATAATATTTGTGTGTAGCCGGTATAGTTCGATCAATTAACCGATTGAGCTATACTGCCTACACGAGGAACACATGTATGAAGAGTAAGATGGTCATAATTTGAGTAGAATTAAAAAATTATTGGATCAATTTGATTATAATAGGAGTGGTGGTCTGATATAAAAGAGAAACAGGAGATAAGATTAAATATAAATTATTTATTTAAAAATCATACATTGGATGTACTATTTCTGAGGTGTTATCATTATCTGCACGTTTCTTCTTAGAACCTGTACAATATATACGAAATAATTCTCTTTGGTTGGCAATAAATTCTGCACGTATCTCACGCAATCCGATAGGTGACTCTGAGTACTCAGGTTTTTGACACACGCATTTCAATTGGATGTCTGTAGTTTTAATGGCCATATGCGAACGAAGATGCTGCTCAAAATCGTCAATATGTATATTATTAACACGTAGAGAGTTTTTAACGTCACTATATGCTGCCTCTATGCTAGGAACCCAACGATTCAGTCTCTCGAGAGCAAATCGTATAGAGGAGTCTAGGTTGAATAATTTGATAACTGATGGATGCCTTAGATAGACGCTGTCGACACCTGATTTAATGCATAAGGCGCAGTCATCATATACAGTAGTAATGGAAAGTGTGACATCGGCAAGACGAATTTCTGGTGGGGGATGAGTTGGATCATATTCGGTTGTCATTTGTTGATTGATGTAGCGCTCTGCATGACAGATCCCGGCCCAGTCGAACTCGGAAATCGGGACTTTAACACTTTTGGAAATATTTTCAATCTCCATTATAGCTTGGATCCCCCAGACATGATGGACGTCTATAGCAATGTTCACACGTTTGGAACCACTGGAGGTTAAATTATATGTCGTGGTGAATAGCGTAGCCGCACTAGACGTATTCTTTTTATTTACAGTATCTAAACTCGGTGGTTGCACTATCACGGGAGTGTTCGATTGTGATGAGTTATATGTAGGCATCCAGTACTGACCACCATTTAGTTGATCTTTAACACCACCAGTGGTTGAATTCATTGTGTGGTGAGCAGATCGAGCGTCTTCATCACACAAGTTGTTGAGTGGGACGGAGAGCAGCAACTCCTTGTCCTGCTCCAACATGTGAGCTACAGGATCCCACGTGGTCGCTACTGGAACAAATGAGTCAGCTGTCGCTGGTGTAGGTCCGGATGAGATGGTTAACGAAGCTAATGATGATGCAGGTTCGGACGCGTCTGCGGAGCTAAGCATGGTTGCGTTTGACTCTGTTGAAAAAAGAAGATGAATGAGTAGATATTAGCGAATAAGTGAAAACATTGAATAATAAGGATAATGAACGAGATAGAATAATGTGAAATATGATACTTACTTTTCCGTTTGATCCTGTTCTGAGTGACTGCACTGGAGGTTGACTGGTGCTTCATGATTGTTCTTCTTAGTCTCCCGCTGACTGAGTGACCAAGACTGAGGTCCCGGAACTTAACCTATATATGTCCTACAATGAGGTCATAGGATAGTTGAATCCTATTGTTACACGTTTAATTACGAAGACGTGACAAGTATTGGATGAATGAAGTATACGAGCAGTGTGAGAGTGAGGTAGGTCGGGCATTGATTTATATAGGTCCTGCCTAGCGCGTGTATGTATGCGCAGGGTTGCGACATAGAGAGAGAGCGACCTTGTCGACTAACGATGCTTTGGAAAGGTGACGGTGTTATGAAAACATTTAATGTCTAGCGCGTATACGTAGGCGGGAGGGAGGGGGGGCGGGCGGGGGCGGGGTGGGGGGGGCGGGCGGGGGCGGGCGGGGGCGGGCGGGGGCGGGCGGGGGTTGGTGACGGTATTTTGGAATGGTACCGACGTTGTCCCAATACTGCTGCGCACCCGGGCCGTAGGCCGGCACCCAGCGGGTCGCGACGTCCTACTAGGGGAGAAGTGCGGCCCACCGCACACCGGAACGGCCCCACCCCGCGGCGAGTGGAAAGGCAACCGGACACGACCCCGCCGCGGATTGCTCCGCGCGGGCGGCCGGCCCCATCTGCCGAGGGCGGAGGCCAGTGGCCGGATGGGCGTGAATCTCACCCGTTCGACCTTTCGGACTTCTCACGTTTACCCCAGAACAGTTTCACGTACTTTTGAACTCTCTCTTCAAAGTTCTTTTCAACTTTCCCTCACGGAACTTGTTCGCTATCGGTCTCGTGGTCATATTTAGTCTCAGATGGAGTTTACCACCCACTTGGAGCTGCACTCTCAAGCAACCCGACTCGAAGGAGAGGTCCCGCCGACGCTCGCACCGGCCGCTACGGGCCTGGCACCCTCTACGGGCCGTGGCCTCATTCAAGTTGGACTTGGGCTCGGCGCGAGGCGTCGGGGTAGTGGACCCTCCCAAACACCACATGCCACGACAGGCGGCAGCCTGCGGGGTTCGGTGCTGGACTCTTCCCTGTTCGCTCGCCGCTACTGGGGGAATCCTTGTTAGTTTCTTTTCCTCCGCTTAGTAATATGCTTAAATTCAGCGGGTAGTCTCGCCTGCTCTGAGGTCGTTGTACGAGGTGTCGCACGCCACACCGCCAGCCGGCTGTGCACGCTACCGAGACAGTACCGGTATGCGAACCGCCAGGCGACGGGCGCGCATCGCTCGTTTGAGGGGACGTGGCCGGCCCCACAGGCCGGCACGACACACCCACGTCTCCGAAGCGGGACAAACGCCGCGCGCTTCCGTTTACGTAGCCGACCCTCAGCCAGACGTGGCCCGGGAACGGAATCCATGGACCGCAATGTGCGTTCGAAACGTCGATGTTCATGTGTCCTGCAGTTCACATGTCGACGCGCAATTTGCTGCGTTCTTCATCGACCCACGAGCCGAGTGATCCACCGTCCTGGGTGATCTTTTTACAGTTTCCACTGTCTCTTTCAAAACAGTTGCATAGGCGGGACTGAGGCGTTCGACGGCCCCTGTTCCAGTGTTTTGTGTCCAACGGCCTCACGGCCGATGGGCGTCGTACGGCTCCACTCCGGAGCGGACAGGCACTCGGGCGAACGTCATTCAAAACCGGCGCGAGGCGCCAGGTGCCGCAGGCCAGCCGCTCCAGAGCTTCAGCGCTCGTACCACACAACATTTTCCGTTAGTTTTGAGAAGCACGCGTGGTCCCGCACGCGGCGCACGGCTACTGCGAGCCGTACAGGTAGCGTGTTGCACGACACGACACGCACATCGAAAGACATGCAGTCTAGTCGGTAATGATCCTTCCGCAGGTTCACCTACGGAAACCTTGTTACGACTTTTACTTCCTCTAAATGATCAAGTTTGGTCATCTTTCCGGTAGCATCGGCAACGACAGAGTCGATGCCGCGTACCAGTCCGAAGACCTCACTAAATCATTCAATCGGTAGTAGCGACGGGCGGTGTGTACAAAGGGCAGGGACGTAATCAACGCGAGCTTATGACTCGCGCTTACTGGGAATTCCTCGTTCATGGGGAACAATTGCAAGCCCCAATCCCTAGCACGAAGGAGGTTCAGCGGGTTACCCCGACCTTTCGGCCTAGGAAGACACGCTGATTCCTTCAGTGTAGCGCGCGTGCGGCCCAGAACATCTAAGGGCATCACAGACCTGTTATTGCTCAATCTCGTGCGGCTAGAAGCCGCCTGTCCCTCTAAGAAGAAAAGTAATCGCTGACAGCACGAAGGATGTCACGCGACTAGTTAGCAGGCTAGAGTCTCGTTCGTTATCGGAATTAACCAGACAAATCGCTCCACCAACTAAGAACGGCCATGCACCACCACCCACCGAATCAAGAAAGAGCTATCAATCTGTCAATCCTTCCGGTGTCCGGGCCTGGTGAGGTTTCCCGTGTTGAGTCAAATTAAGCCGCAGGCTCCACTCCTGGCCGGCCGCGGTGGTCTAGCGGTTCTGGCGCTGCAGTCCGGAACCGTGGGACTGCTACGGTCGCAGGTTCGAATCCTGCCTCTGGCATGGGTGTGTGTGATGTCCTTAGGTTAGTTAGGTTTAAGTAGTTCTAAGTTCTAGGGGACTTATGACCTAAGATGTTGAGTCCCATAGTGCTCAGACCCATTTGAACCTCCACTCCTGGTGGTGCCCTTCCGTCAATTCCTTTAAGTTTCAGCTTTGCAACCATACTTCCCCCGGAACCCAAAAGCTTTGGTTTCCCGGAGGCTGCCCGCCGAGTCATCGGAGGAACTGCGGCGGATCGCTGGCTGGCATCGTTTATGGTTAGAACTAGGGCGGTATCTGATCGCCTTCGAACCTCTAACTTTCGTTCTTGATTAATGAAAACATACTTGGCAAATGCTTT
Source organism: Schistocerca nitens (assembly GCF_023898315.1). Taxonomy (NCBI): domain Eukaryota; kingdom Metazoa; phylum Arthropoda; class Insecta; order Orthoptera; family Acrididae; genus Schistocerca; species Schistocerca nitens. The sequence continues at coordinate 305,960,908 of NC_064620.1, forward strand.
CGCTTCTGTTCGTCTTGCGACGATCCAAGAATTTCACCTCTAACGTCGCAATACGAATGCCCCCGCCTGTCCCTATTAATCATTACCTCGGGTTCCGAAAACCAACAAAATAGAACCGAGGTCCTATTCCATTATTCCATGCACACAGTATTCAGGCGGGCTTGCCTGCTTTAAGCACTCTAATTTGTTCAAAGTAAACGTGCCGGCCCACCGAGACACTCAATAAAGAGCACCCTGGTAGGATTTCAACGGGGTCCGCCTCGGGACGCACGAGCACGCACGAGGCGGTCGCACGCCTTCGGCTCGCCCCACCGGCAGGACGTCCCACGATACATGCCAGTTAAACACCGACGGGCGGTGAACCAACAGCGTGGGACACAAATCCAACTACGAGCTTTTTAACCGCAACAACTTTAATATACGCTATTGGAGCTGGAATTACCGCGGCTGCTGGCACCAGACTTGCCCTCCAATAGATACTCGTTAAAGGATTTAAAGTGTACTCATTCCGATTACGGGGCCTCGGATGAGTCCCGTATCGTTATTTTTCGTCACTACCTCCCCGTGCCGGGAGTGGGTAATTTGCGCGCCTGCTGCATTCCTTGGATGTGGTAGCCGTTTCTCAGGCTCCCTCTCCGGAATCGAACCCTGATTCCCCGTTACCCGTTGCAACCATGGTAGGCGCAGAACCTACCATCGACAGTTGATAAGGCAGACATTTGAAAGATGCGTCGCCGGTACGAAGACCGTGCGATCAGCCCAAAGTTATTCAGAGTCACCAAGGCAAACGGACCGGACGAGCCGACCGATTGGTTTTGATCTAATAAAAGCGTCCCTTCCATCTCTGGTCGGGACTCTGTTTGCATGTATTAGCTCTAGAATTACCACAGTTATCCAAGTAACGTGGGTACGATCTAAGGAACCATAACTGATTTAATGAGCCATTCGCGGTTTCACCTTAATGCGGCTTGTACTGAGACATGCATGGCTTAATCTTTGAGACAAGCATATGACTACTGGCAGGATCAACCAGGGAGCTGCGTCAACTAGAGCTGAGCAGCCGGCCGCCCGGGAGTGTGTCCCGGAGGCCCGCGCGAACACGCAAGCGTCCGCTCAATTATTCTGCAAACAGGAGGAGGCTGGGCTCCCCTGCACGATACACCTCGAAACCCTCTCAGGTCCCGGCGGCGCGCAGCGCCGTCTTAAGTACTTGGTCGGGTTCGAGAGAGGCGCAATCGCCCGGAGATAGGCGAGTAGACGCTTTCAGTGCGACCACCCGTGCTCCCAACTGAGCTTGCCGCTGCCGACAGAGGCCCGGGAGCGTGCTGTCGTGGTGTTGCCGGCGGGAGACAACACGCGGCCACAAACAGTGACCGGGCAGCTCCAACGCCAGCGCCACAGAGGGGCAGAGCCCCACTTGGGTGCCAAAGTGAACTCTCCCAGCACAGCGCACGCGCCAACACATCCGCACAGCTGCGATACAAACCACCTGCGAGAACCGCGGGGGCGACCGAGCAGCAGACGGCGTCGCGGCGCCGAGTGCCGGGCGGCGGCGCATCCTCAACGCACACAGTCCTCAATCGGACCAGCACACTGCAGATGTGCACCGCGCTTCGCACCGGGCCCGGGAGGACCCACTTTGGCCGCACGGCGCCGCGCGCTGGGTGCGCCGGCACGCAGATGCGCCGCCTGCCGCGTCCGTCAGCCGGCGCGCCTGCCACTGGGCGCCCCCACCAGCCGGCTGCCGCGCGTGCGCCCACGCAGCGCGCGGCCAGCACGCCGGGCGCCCCCCCCTCACCGGCCGGGGACGGTCCCACCCAGCCACCGCCGCGTATCGCTTCATACCCACATGCCCACTCACGTTCGTGGGTATGACGGGTGTCGCTGAAGCAACCGGTTAATACCTGTACCGATCGTCAATATCAACGATTCACCTCCAGCGCGAACAACCGCGCAACAACGGATTTCCAGTTCATTTGCGTAACTTGGGCAGCAAACGTAGACGTCCATCTACATTTGCGAATTCAATGGGTCTTGCATGCCTGGATGTTATGAGTCACGACACGCCACATCAATCCACATACATGCTGCGACGTATGCACGAGAGAACACGTGGAAGGTGGCCCGCGTACGTATGCGGATGCCATTGCACAGCTGCGAAGCTCATTGAACACGCAAACTCCTGACTGACGAACTAGAGGCGACAGGGGAGGGGGGGGGGCGATATACGTCTTATAGCAGTACACATTACAGTGGATAGCGGGACCATGTGGAACGTACGCAACACTCGCTAGATGTTGTGAGGGTACGCACCGTAACATGAGTCAATACGCAGGACACCAGAGTGTGTGCGCAGCGAACTATGTTGAGAGGGTTGCGATTAGGCAACGCTACACGAATTTCTAGATTCATATAACAAACAATTACAGGGCACGTTAAGGCGCAACGTGGGTTAGGTTAGGGCCCAACGTAGGTTAGGTTAGGGCCCAACGTAAGTTAGGTTAGGGCCCAACGTAGGTTAGGTTAGGGCCCAACGTAGGTTAGGTTAGGGCCCAACGTAGGTTAGGTTAGGGCCCAACGTAGGTTAGGTTAGGGCCCAACGTAGGTTAGGTTAGGGCCCAACTTAGGTTAGGTTAGGGTCCAACTTAGGTTAGGTTAGGGCCCAACTTAGGTTAGGTTAGGGCCCAACTTAGGTGAGGTTAGGGCCCAACTTAGGTTAGGTTAGGGCCCAACTTAGGTGAGGTTAGGGCCCAACTTAGGTGAGGTTAGGGCCCAACTTAGGTGAGGTTAGGGCCCAACTTAGGTGAGGTTAGGGCCCAACTTAGGTGAGGTTAGGGCCCAACTTAGGTGAGGTTAGGGCCCAACTTAGGTTAGGTTAGGGCCCAACTTAGGTTAGGTTAGGGCCCAACTTAGGTTAGGTTAGGGCCCAACTTAGGTTAGGTTAGGGCCCAACTTAGGTTAGGTTAGGGCCCAACTTAGGTTAGGTTAGGGCCCAACTTAGGTTAGGTTAGGGCCCAACTTAGGTTAGGTTAGGGCCCAACTTAGGTTAGGTTAGGGCCCAACTTAGGTTAGGTTAGGGCCCAACTTAGGTTAGGTTAGGGCCCAACTTAGGTTAGGTTAAGGCGCAACATAGGTTAG
>NC_064620.1:305969045-305971545 GCF_023898315.1 Schistocerca nitens
TCGGCCCAACACCGACCCAGCTGGTAGCTGGACTTAATGACGTCGCCATTCCACCGTAAGGCATTATCCAACTGATGGATTTCTCGTCTGAGGGAATCCTGGGACACACCTTCAGCAGCCACACCCAGTCCCTCCATCTTTGCGAGGCGCTTCCTCCGGAGAAGAGGACCCAGCCAGCGGGCTGCTGGGACCCCCAGGCCCCCATGAGAGACAGGAGCATGAAAGTACCCAACAGGAGTGTCCGCTGGCAGGTGGAGCCAGGATCTAATAGCTTTGCGCACGCAAATATCGAGGGACGAGAGGGCCCCTAAACGTGTCCTTCCCAGGGCCAGGCCATGAAAAATGCCCGGCAGGATAACTGAACAAAGGGAAAATAGTCTTTGCTGAGGTTTAAGTGGTGCCCTCGTGATGATGTCCAACTGTTTCTCGACCTCCCGCCGAGGATGGAAGAGGCTGCGCCCACATGTGGTGAATTGCAGGCCCAAGTACTTAAAAGAATCACCCATCGCCAGCGCCGGTATGTTGTTATTACCTGCCCGAAAAATGACTGACTTGTCAACCTTGACCTTCTTCTCCCGACCTGATGCAACCAGGGCGAGAGAGAAGCACTTCCTTGGGTTGATCTCGAGACCGAGGTCACCCAGGGCCGCTGTAGCGATGGTGATTAGTTCCTGCAATCCATCCTTCGTCTCGGCGAACAATAGAAGGTCGTCCGCGAACGCAGCAGCATTAATTCTTCGGCCGAGAATACGGGCACCAACATGCTCAGGAAGACGGGAAAGGAGGATGTCTATAGACATATTGAAGAGGATGGGGGATAAGGGATCACCTTGCCGCACACCCCTCGAAGGCCGCACTAGGTCTGACGACTTCCCAGCACCGCAGATAACCGTCGAGCCCGCCTCATAGCATCCCAGGATGTAGTCAATGAACTCGACCGGCAGACCATGGGCCCTCAGCACAGGACCAAGGGCACCATGGGCCAGCGAGTCGAAGGCCTTTGACACATCCAGAGATGCTACATACAGCGAGCTAGCAGTGGCCCGCGCCTGGGTCATCGCCAGATCCAGAAGAAAGGTGTTGTGGAGCATCCCATCCTGTGGGATGAAAGCCCGCTGACGACCGTCCAAGACACAGTGGCGCATAAGGCGGCCGACCAGAACCTTGTGAAAGACCCTGGTCAGCACCGAACACACCGTGATAGGACGGAAGTCAGCAGGGGATGCTGCGGCGGTCTTCTTGGGCAGCAAGGTAGTACGAGCCTGTAGGAGACGGGATGGGAGGGAACGTGAGAGGAGTAGGAGGTTGAGGAATTTATGAAGAGCCTCACGAGGAAGGCGACGTAGCTGGGACGGTGTAAGGCGATCAGGGCCTGCAGCAGAGTTGCGAGGTGGAAGAGCTGCAGCAACCTCATCTGCAGTAATGGGTGCCCACAGAACTTGGAAGGGCACACACTTACAGAATGGCAGCAGCTTACCTGAGAGACCCTCCCCACGTGGAGGCCGAGACCTGACACGAGGGGGAGTAAAGAGATCCCTCCAAAACTCAATCAGCCCCGGGATGGTGGGTGGCTGATGGAGAAGCGTGCCATCGAGAAGACCATTGATACAGCGCGCTGAGTTCTTCTTAAAAGCACGCTGCACCACAGCATACTCCCACCTTCTTCTCGCCCGCTTCCGTTCAGGCGGCCGTTGAAATGCCTTACCAGGAGCATGACAAAGAGATGGTTCCCTGCTACCTAGTTCGTCAAGAGCAGGAACAAGCATAGCTTGGATGGTACTCCGGCTGGCAGTGGGGCCCAAGGCCACAACTGCGTCAAGTGAGCGGAAACGCGGGCCCGACGAGGGCAACTCTGCAATTAGGGACCAGATAGCCCGATCGGCGTCCTCCCCTGGAGAAGATGACTGTGAGGAGGAAGAGGCCACAGCAGATCCGTCTGCAGAGCCCTGAAGATCTTGGTTTCTCATTGAGAGCTCGGCAGCAAAGGTGGCCACCATGTTCTTATGGGCCTGCCCCCTGCGCTGACACTTGACAGATTCAAGTGTGCGCTCCGGGAAGGCTTTAGCAAGCTCTTGATTGAAGAACCTGCAGCCCTGCAGGGACAAAGTCGCCTCAGCATGCGCAAGACGGAGCAGCTCTTCTTCCGACCACCTGGCCTTCTTCCTTTCCGTTTGCACATCCGCGTTGGCGGCATCAGGGTGGGCACGACGACGATGAACGCCGAGCCCGGTCTTGGTTGAAAAGGACCGCTGGCATTCAGGGCAGACAGCGGGGAGCGGCGCTCGACCCGCGCTGGTTGGCTGGCTGGATTGCTCGTCAGCTGGCACAGGCACTCCAGTGGGAGGCCTGGTACCTTGATTTCTTCTCGTAGTTGCACCAGCTGGAAAAAAGGCAGGGGGGGAGGTAACCCCCAAGCCCCGAAAGTTCACCCTGCTCTGTCGGTCGGAAAGCTCTGAGAAGGCACAGAGTTCTGTGCCTCCCTCGGCTCCCCTCACGACTC
>NC_064620.1:305976545-305979045 GCF_023898315.1 Schistocerca nitens
ATTGGAGCTGGAATTACCGCGGCTGCTGGCACCAGACTTGCCCTCCAATAGATACTCGTTAAAGGATTTAAAGTGTACTCATTCCGATTACGGGGCCTCGGATGAGTCCCGTATCGTTATTTTTCGTCACTACCTCCCCGTGCCGGGAGTGGGTAATTTGCGCGCCTGCTGCCTTCCTTGGATGTGGTAGCCGTTTCTCAGGCTCCCTCTCCGGAATCGAACCCTGATTCCCCGTTACCCGTTACAACCATGGTAGGCGCAGAACCTACCATCGACAGTTGATAAGGCAGACATTTGAAAGATGCGTCGCCGGTACGAAGACCGTGCGATCAGCCCAAAGTTATTCAGAGTCACCAAGGCAAACGGACCGGACGAGCCGACCGATTGGTTTTGATCTAATAAAAGCGTCCCTTCCATCTCTGTTCGGGACTCTGTTTGCATGTATTAGCTCTAGAATTACCACAGTTATCCAAGTAACGTGGGTACGATCTAAGGAACCATAACTGATTTAATGAGCCATTCGCGGTTTCACCTTAATGCGGCTTGTACTGAGACATGCATGGCTTAATCTTTGAGACAAGCATATGACTACTGGCAGGATCAACCAGGGAGCTGCGTCAACTAGAGCTGAGCAGCCGGCCGCCCGGGAGTGTGTCCCGGAGGCCCGCGCGAACACGCAAGCGTCCGCTCAATTATTCTGCAAACAGGAGGAGGCTGGGCTCCCCTGCACGATACACCTCGAAACCCTCTCAGGTCCCGGCGGCGCGCAGCGCCGTCCTAAGTACTTGGTCGGGTTCGAGAGAGGCGCAATCGCCCGGAGACAGGCGAGTAGACGCTTTCAGTGCGACCACCCGTGCTCCCAACTGAGCTTGCCGCTGCCGACAGAGGCCCGGGAGCGTGCTGTCGTGGTGTTGCCGGCGGGAGACAACACGCGGCCACAAACAGTGACCGGGCAGCTCCAACGCCAGCGCCACAGAGGGGCAGAGCCCCACTTGGGTGCCAAAGCGAACTCTCCCAGCACAGCGCACGCGCCAACACATCCGCACAGCTGCGATACAAACCACCTGCGAGAACCGCGGGGGCGACCGAGCAGCAGACGGCGTCGCGGCGCCGAGTGCCGGGCGGCGGCGCATCCTCAACGCACACAGTCCTCAATCGGACCAGCACACTGCAGATGTCCACCGCGCTTCGCACCGGGCCCGGGAGGACCCACTTTGGCCGCACGGCGCCGCGCGCTGGGTGCGCCGGCACGCAGATGCGCCGCCTGCCGCGTCCGTCAGCCGGCGCGCCTGCCACTGGGCGCCCCCACCAGCCGGCTGCCGCGCGTGCGCCCACGCAGCGCGCGGCCAGCACGCCGGGCGCCCCCCCCTCACCGGCCGGGGACGGTCCCACCCAGCCACCGCCGCGTATCGCTTCATACCCACATGCCCACTCACGTTCGTGGGTATGACGGGTGTCGCTGAAGCAACCGGTTAATACCTGTACCGATCGTCGATATCAACGATTCACCTCCAGCGCGAACAACCGCGCAACAACGGATTTCCAGTTCATTTGCGTAACTTGGGCAGCAAACGTAGACGTCCATCTACATTTGCGAATTCAATGGGTCTTGCATGCCTGGATGTTATGAGTCACGACACGCCACATCAATCCACATACATGCTGCGACGTATGCACGAGAGAACACGTGGAAGGTGGCCCGCGTACGTATGCGGATGCCATTGCACAGCTGCGAAGCTCATTGAACACGCAAACTCCTGACTGACGAACTAGAGGCGACAGGGGAGGGGGGGGGGCGATATACGTCTTAAAGCAGTACACATTACAGTGGATAGCGGGACCATGTGGAACGTACGCAACACTCGCTAGATGTTGTGAGGGTACGCACCGTAACATGAGTCAATACGCAGGACACCAGAGTGTGTGCGCAGCGAACTATGTTGAGAGGGTTGCGATTAGGCAACGCTACACGAATTTCTAGATTCATATAACAAACAATTACAGGGCACGTTAAGGCGCAACGTGGGTTAGGTTAGGGCCCAACGTAGGTTAGGTTAGGGCCCAACTTAGGTTAGGTTAGGGCCCAACTTAGGTTAGGTTAGGGCCCAACTTAGGTTAGGTTAGGGCCCAACTTAGGTTAGGTTAGGGCCCAACGTAGGTTAGGTTAGGGCCCAACTTAGGTTAGGTTAGGGCCCAACTTAGGTTAGGTTAGGGCCCAACTTAGGTGAGGTTAGGGCCCAACTTAGGTGAGGTTAGGGCCCAACTTAGGTGAGGTTAGGGCCCAACTTAGGTGAGGTTAGGGCCCAACTTAGGTGAGGTTAGGGCCCAACTTAGGTGAGGTTAGGGCCCAACTTAGGTGAGGTTAGGGCCCAACTTAGGTGAGGTTAGGGCCCAACTTAGGTTAGGTTAGGGCCCAACTTAGGTTAGGTTAGGGCCCAACTTAGGTTAGGTTAGGGCCCAACTTAGGTTAGGTTAGGGCCCAACTTAGGTTAGGTTAGGG
>NC_064620.1:305984045-305989045 GCF_023898315.1 Schistocerca nitens
CCTCGCTGCAACCGTGCCCGGGTTGGAAGGGCATTAATCCTAGTGCGGATGCAGGAGATGAAGTCGCGGCCTGTGATCGCTGGTCGAAGATTGTCGACCCAGCTGTGCTGCCCTGGTGTTCGGGCAGACTTCTTGAGGGCGGCGCCGTCCACCGACAGATGCAGCCGTTCAGCCCACATCCGGCCCATTTGGTTCGTCGTACGTATGACCGTGTTGTTACCCCGCAATTGCTGCTCAAGCCTCCCAATCTCACGCCCCAGAACGTCGTCTGCTGTCCCGTCAGATAGGACACCCAATGCCCGCATCTTTGCGAGCCGGTTCCGCCGCAGAAGAGGCCCGAGCCAGCGCGCTGATGGCACTCCCAGCCCCCCAGATGACACAGGGGCATGGAAGTAACCAACAGGGACGTCCGCTGGCAGGCACAGCCAAGATCTAATGGCTGCGCGGATGGTGGTGTCCATTGCTGACAGGGCTCCTAGGCGGGTCCTCGAAAGGGCCAAGCCATGGTGTATTCCTGGCAAGACGACGGTTCTGAGGGCATGCAAACGCTGTTGTGGTTTTAGTGGTGCCTTGGACAGGACGGTCAGCTGTCGCTCGACCTCCCGCCTCGGATGAAAGAGGCTACGTCCGCTCGTGGAGAACTCCAGGCCAAGATACCGGAAAGTGCTCTCGATCGCGAGGGCTGGGAGAATGGTATATCCAGCCCTGAAGGTCGCGGTGTCATCGACCTTTATCTTCTTCTCACGGCCAGACGCCGTGAGTGCGAGAGTGAAGCACTTTCCGGGGTTGACTTGGAGACCGAGGTCCCCAAGGGCAGATGTTGCTGCATCAATCAGGTCCTGGAGCCCTCCTGGAGTCTCGGCGAACAGCAGGAGGTCATCAGCGAAAGCAGCAGCGTTGAGACGTCGTCCCATCACATTGGCACCAATGTAGTCTGGGAGGCGAGCAAGCATGAGGTCTAGGGAAAGGTTAAAGAGGATAGGAGACAGTGGGTCACCCTGCCTGACACCCCTTGAAGGCCGCACTGGACCCAGCGACATCCCAGAACCAGAGATCATCGTCACCCCATCCTCATAGCATCCCAGGATGTATCCAATGAACTCGTCAGGCAGACCATGTGCCCTCAGGGCGGGCCTCAGGGCACCATGGTCTAGAGAGTCGAATGCCTTGGTCACATCCAGGGACGCAACATAGAGGGAGCGACAGTTCGCCCTGGCCTGAGTCATCGCCAAGTCCAACAAGAACCTATTGTGCAGCATCCCATCCTGAGGAAGGAAAGCCCGCTGACGCCCGTCCAGCACACAGGTCCGCATCAGACGGCCCGCCAGGATCTTATGGAAGACCCTAGCGAGGACTGAGCAAACCGTGATCGGACGGAAGTCAGCGGGGGATGCTGGGGCGGCCTTCTTGGGCAACAGGGATGTACAGGCTAGGAGAAGTCGGGAAGGGAGGCGACGGGTCAAGAGGAAGAGGTTAAGGATTTTTAGGAGGACCTCACGGGGTAAACGGCGAATCTGGGCCGGTGTCAGTCGGTCTGGGCCTGCAGCAGAGCGACGAGGGGGGAGCGCTGAAGCAACTTCCTCCATCGTAATAGGCGCCCACAGCTGTTCGAAGGGAACCTCGATGGAGGAAGGCAACAACCGACCTTCCAGACGGTCCACCCGGCCAGATGGTCGCCGGGTGAAAAGATCCTTCCAAAACTCCACCAACCCAGGAATAGGGGCTGGTGGGTGAAGGAGCGTTCCATCCAGAAGGCCGCTGATGCAGCGAGCAGCGCTCTTTGAGAAGGCCCGCTGACAGAGGGCGTATTCCCTCCTCCGCAGGGCCCGCTTCGTCCCTCGTGGCTCTGACATCCGGCGGGAGGCAACAGGACTTAGCGATGGCTCCCTGCTGCCGATGGCGTCAAGGGCAGCCGACAGCATGCCCATTATGACAGAGGCCGATGTAGGTGGCCCAAGCGCCAGGATGTCATCGACTGCTCTGTACTTAGGCCCAGACGACGGGAGGGCTGCCAGAGCCGACCAGATAGCCTGGTCGACAGTATTGACAGCTGCAGACGGGGAGGGGGGTGCTGCACAGGAACCGGCAGGCTCCACAGCTGCAACTGATGGAGGTTTCCCCACCCCAACAGCAGAGAGGGCAGCAACAAACTCGGCGACCTGGTTCCTATAGGCAGTTCCACGACGCTGTCCTTTAATGGACTCAAGAGAACGGTTCGGGAACGCCTTTACAAGTTCTTGGTTTAGGAACCGGGTGCCCTTGAGTGTAAGTGCTGCCTCAGAGTGGGCCAGGCGTAGCAGCTCTACACTAGACCACCTGGCCTTCACCCTCTCAGTGGTCACCTCTGCGTTGGCTGCGACAGGATGGGCACGGCGACGATGTACTCCAAGACCAGTCTTCGTGGTGAAGGTCCGGTGGCACTCGGGACATGTGACGGCAGACACTGCGGCTCGACCCGAACTGGCGGCGTCGGATGGTGACCCAACAACTGGCGCGGCGTCTCCTGTGGGAGTACCGCTACCTGCTCTCTTCTTTATGTTGGGGCCAGCTGAAACAGGGGCAGGGGGGGCGGCAACCCCCAAGCCCCGAAACATTCACCCCGCTCTGTCTGTCGAGGAACTTTGGAAGAGCTATACCGAGGCACAATCTTCCTAAGAACCTCTCACGACTCCTGCCACGAGAAGGCCAGAGCTAGGATTTCCCACCGAGAGGCTAAGCGAACCATCATCCACTCGACATCGCTAGGATGCTGAGGAGTGGATAGAGAGGGTCCGTATATGACGCATCATGTGAGCATTAAGAGAGTCATAGTTACTCCCGCCGTTTACCCGCGCTTGCTTGAATTTCTTCACGTTGACATTCAGAGCACTGGGCAGAAATCACATTGCGTCAACACCCGCTAGGGCCATCGCAATGCTTTGTTTTAATTAGACAGTCGGATTCCCCCAGTCCGTGCCAGTTCTGAGTTGATCGTTGAATGGCGGCCGAAGAGAATCCGCGCACCCGCGCGCCCCCGGAGGAGCACGCTAAGGCGGACGCGGCCTCGCAGCAAGGAAGATCCGTGGGAGGCCAAGGCACGGGACCGAGCTCGGATCCTGCACGCAGGTTGAAGAACCGGGGCGCGAACGCCGCACAGGCGCGCGCATCCTGCACCGCCGGCCAGCACGAGGCCGACCAACGGCGAGAGCAGACCACACCCACGCTAAACGCCCGCACTTACCGGCACCCCTACGGCACTCACCTCGCCCAGGCCCGGCACGTTAGCGCTGACCCACTTCCCGACCAAGCCCGACACGCCCCGATCCTCAGAGCCAATCCTTATCCCGAAGTTACGGATCCAATTTGCCGACTTCCCTTACCTACATTATTCTATCGACTAGAGGCTCTTCACCTTGGAGACCTGCTGCGGATATGGGTACGAACCGGCGCGACACCTCCACGTGGCCCTCTCCCGGATTTTCAAGGTCCGAGGGGAAGATCGGGACACCGCCGCAACTGCGGTGCTCTTCGCGTTCCAAACCCTATCTCCCTGCTAGAGGATTCCAGGGAACTCGAACGCTCATGCAGAAAAGAAAACTCTTCCCCGATCTCCCGACGGCGTCTCCGGGTCCTTTTGGGTTACCCCGACGAGCATCTCTAAAAGAGGGGCCCGACTTGTATCGGTTCCGCTGCCGGGTTCCGGAATAGGAACCGGATTCCCTTTCGCCCAACGGGGGCCAGCACAAAGTGCATCAGGCTATGACGGCCCCCATCAACATCGGATTTCTCCTAGGGCTTAGGATCGACTGACTCGTGTGCAACGGCTGTTCACACGAAACCCTTCTCCGCGTCAGCCCTCCAGGGCCTCGCTGGAGTATTTGCTACTACCACCAAGATCTGCACCGACGGCGGCTCCAGGCAGGCTCACGCCCAGACCCTTCTGCGCCCACCGCCGCGACCCTCCTACTCGTCAGGGCTTCGCGGCCGGCCGCAAGGACCGGCCGTGACTGCCGGACTGACGGCCGAGTATAGGCACGACGCTTCAGCGCCATCCATTTTCAGGGCTAGTTGCTTCGGCAGGTGAGTTGTTACACACTCCTTAGCGGATTCCGACTTCCATGGCCACCGTCCTGCTGTCTTAAGCAACCAACGCCTTTCATGGTTTCCCATGAGCGTCGATTCGGGCGCCTTAACTCGGCGTTTGGTTCATCCCACAGCGCCAGTTCTGCTTACCAAAAGTGGCCCACTTGGCACTCCGATCCGAGTCGTTTGCTCGCGGCTTCAGCATATCAAGCAAGCCGGAGATCTCACCCATTTAAAGTTTGAGAATAGGTTGAGGTCGTTTCGGCCCCAAGGCCTCTAATCATTCGCTTTACCGGATGAGACTCGTACGAGCACCAGCTATCCTGAGGGAAACTTCGGAGGGAACCAGCTACTAGATGGTTCGATTAGTCTTTCGCCCCTATACCCAGCTCCGACGATCGATTTGCACGTCAGAATCGCTACGGACCTCCATCAGGGTTTCCCCTGACTTCGTCCTGGCCAGGCATAGTTCACCATCTTTCGGGTCCCAACGTGTACGCTCTAGGTGCGCCTCACCTCGCAATGAGGACGAGACGCCCCGGGAGTGCGGAGGCCGCCGCCCCGTGAAGGGCGGGGAAGCCCCATCCTCCCTCGGCCCGCGCAAGGCGAGACCTTCACTTTCATTACGCCTTTAGGTTTCGTACAGCCCAATGACTCGCGCACATGTTAGACTCCTTGGTCCGTGTTTCAAGACGGGTCGTGAAATTGTCCAAAGCTGAAGCGCCGCTGACGGGAGCGATTATTCCGCCCGAGAGCATCCCGAGCCAACAGCGGCGCGGGTCCGGGGCCGGGCCAGGTAGGTCCGTCATCCGGGAAGAACCGCGCGCGCTTGCCGGGAGCCCGAGCGCCCAAAGGGGCGAATCGACTCCTCCAGATATACCGCCGAGCAGCCAGCCAGGACACCGGGGCTCTGCCCAACAGACGCGAACCGAGGCCCG
>NC_064620.1:305991545-306004045 GCF_023898315.1 Schistocerca nitens
GCTATTGGAGCTGGAATTACCGCGGCTGCTGGCACCAGACTTGCCCTCCAATAGATACTCGTTAAAGGATTTAAAGTGTACTCATTCCGATTACGGGGCCTCGGATGAGTCCCGTATCGTTATTTTTCGTCACTACCTCCCCGTGCCGGGAGTGGGTAATTTGCGCGCCTGCTGCCTTCCTTGGATGTGGTAGCCGTTTCTCAGGCTCCCTCTCCGGAATCGAACCCTGATTCCCCGTTACCCGTTACAACCATGGTAGGCGCAGAACCTACCATCGACAGTTGATAAGGCAGACATTTGAAAGATGCGTCGCCGGTACGAAGACCGTGCGATCAGCCCAAAGTTATTCAGAGTCACCAAGGCAAACAGACCGGACGAGCCGACCGATTGGTTTTGATCTAATAAAAGCGTCCCTTCCATCTCTGGTCGGGACTCTGTTTGCATGTATTAGCTCTAGAATTACCACAGTTATCCAAGTAACGTGGGTACGATCTAAGGAACCATAACTGATTTAATGAGCCATTCGCGGTTTCACCTTAATGCGGCTTGTACTGAGACATCCATGGCTTAATCTTTGAGACAAGCATATGACTACTGGCAGGATCAACCAGGGAGCTGCGTCAACTAGAGCTGAGCAGCCGGCCGCCCGGGAGTGTGTCCCGGAGGCCCGCGCGAACACGCAAGCGTCCGCTCAATTATTCTGCAAACAGGAGGAGGCTGGGCTCCCCTGCACGATACACCTCGAAACCCTCTCAGGTCCCGGCGGCGCGCAGCGCCGTCCTAAGTACTTGGTCGGGTTCGAGAGAGGCGCAATCGCCCGGAGATAGGCGAGTAGACGCTTTCAGTGCGACCACCCGTGCTCCCAACTGAGCTTGCCGCTGCCGACAGAGGCCCGGGAGCGTGCTGTCGTGGTGTTGCCGGCGGGAGACAACACGCGGCCACAAACAGTGACCGGGCAGCTCCAACGCCAGCGCCACAGAGGGGCAGAGCCCCACTTGGGTGCCAAAGCGAACTCTCCCAGCACAGCGCACGCGCCAACACATCCGCACAGCTGCGATACAAACCACCTGCGAGAACCGCGGGGGCGACCGAGCAGCAGACGGCGTCGCGGCGCCGAGTGCCGGGCGGCGGCGCATCCTCAACGCACACAGTCCTCAATCGGACCAGCACACTGCAGATGTCCACCGCGCTTCGCACCGGGCCCGGGAGGACCCACTTTGGCCGCACGGCGCCGCGCGCTGGGTGCGCCGGCACGCAGATGCGCCGCCTGCCGCGTCCGTCAGCCGGCGCGCCTGCCACTGGGCGCCCCCACCAGCCGGCTGCCGCGCGTGCGCCCACGCAGCGCGCGGCCAGCACGCCGGGCGCCCCCCCCTCACCGGCCGGGGACGGTCCCACCCAGCCACCGCCGCGTATCGCTTCATACCCACATGCCCACCTCTCATGTCACCTCACAGTGCCAGACTAGAGTCAAGCTCAACAGGGTCTTCTTTCCCCGCTAATTTTTCCAAGCCCGTTCCCTTGGCAGTGGTTTCGCTAGATAGTAGATAGGGACATTTTTTTTTTTTTTTTTTTTTTTTTTTCCATTTAACTTACAGAGGAACCCACCGTCTAGTAGCTATGGTGGATTGTAATATGAACAATATGTAGTGTTAGTGGCACTCATGGTCTCTTAGCCAGTGTGAGAGCTTCTAGATGGTCGTAAAAGTTCTCACACCGTTGCCCGTCCCTAGCCACGTGGAGGCGGACCAGATTCTTCCTCGGTGTGCCACTAACCTTCCTCTGTTTATTATTCCATTTTTTTTTAAATTGATATTGTTAATACAGAAAGAAACTCTAAAACAATTTAAAATTTAAGATTTAGAAATATATAAATCATAGATTTGGCCAAAACAATAACTAGAAACTGCAAGCTCTGGTTCAACGGAAAGCCACACCCATATGAGGGCTCGGCAAATCCTCGAGCCTGTCATAATGGATGTGGCTTTTGTACAGTCAAGCCTTTATACATTCATTACTTTATGCACCCAAGAAGTATACTACCATGTGCATGATAAATTTGCACAAAATTGTGATCTTGGGAGTACATTACATTTGTTACCAATCATTTCATTGACATTAGTTACAAGAGCAGGAACAATTTAAAACAATACATAGTAGTTATACATTTCTATTAATTATCAGTTACGTTAACACCTAAGTGTGAGGGCTCGGAATTATCTTCGAGCCAGTCACTCTTGGGATATCTGAACCTTCATTCCATTACCTCATTCACAACTGCATCTGAGTCTGAGAATGAATTTGAGTCTGTGTCAGTATCACTCCAATGGTGCTGCCTGAGCTGTACACCCAGTCTGACCCTTGCTTGAGGCTGTTCTTCCCTAAACTGTTGATGGAGTACATTTGAAACATCATTGCTTAAATTATTTAGCCTAACCCACTCATCCTGCTGTCTTATTAAGTTGTATAAGTCCTCACCCACAGTTGGTTGTCGTGTCCTTGAGAGCCTGTGACAGTGTAGGACGACGTGTTCTGGTGTACCGACTTGCCCACACACACATAGATCTGTCTCTCTTAATCCCACTCGTTGTAAATGCGCTGGATATGGTCCATGACCCGTCAGGAAATGGACCATACCGCGCGTAGGATCGCAGTGTCCCAATCTTAATCTCTCACGTACATCAGGAAAAAAGTTGTACACTCGTCGTCCTTTGTCTGTCGCTTCCCATTCGGACTGCCATGTCTGTAACTTCCAGTCTCTTAAATCCTTCATATTCCTTAGATTTTGCCCTGTAATATCTCTCACCTTTTCTTCTTCCCCTCTCCTCAACCAGTAGGCTGCCGCACGTTGCCTGATGGTTAGATCAATCGGGCATACACCTAGTACAACACACAAGGCTTCGATGGAAGTGGTGTTGAACGCCCCTGACAATCGGAGAAGAACACTCCGTTGGCCACGCCTAACTATATTTACGTGAGTACCTAGGTGCAGCCGATGTGCCCAGACACTAGCTGCAAAGCATGTAATAGATTCAAATAGCGCTGTGTGATACGCTCTCATAACGTTCAGCGGCAGCCTAAAAGAGGCACTGTTCAGTCTCGCCACTTTATGCAAAATACTCAGTCCTTTTTCCGTCATTGTTCTTGCATGTGATATGAAAGACTGTTTCTCATCCAAATAAAGCCCTAAATACCGCGTAACCTCTTGTCGTTTCAGTGACACATCATTCAGTTTAATAATTGGGTTACGTAGTAGCTGACCCTTTAGGAGCATATACACAGTCTTATTCGCCGCCACAGTCAGTTTATTTTTCTTACACCAATCAGTAATGTCACGAAGCAAGTCAGTAGTCATAGTCTCTAGTTGTTTCCGAGAGTTTGCTGATACTAACACCATTATATCATCAGCATAAGCAACAACTCCTAAAGCCCTCCTATCCTTATCTATCATGTCCAGCAGTGGTTCAATTACAATGTCCCAAAAAATGGGACCACAGATGGAGCCCTGAGGGCAACCCTTGGATACTCTTTTGACAACTATCTGGTTTCCCGCCCTCCATTCTACCGTCCTATGTCTACAGTAATCAAGAAAGTTTGTGTACAATGCAGTAGGAATTTGCAAATCCCGCAATCTTGCGAACAGGGCAGGCCACCAGAGATTGTCGAAGGCGCCTGAGATGTCTATGAACACAGCCAATACATAACTGTGGTCCGTATTCTTGGTAATATCTATTGCCTTGTTAATTGCGTCTTCAATAGATTTCTTAGGGCGAAAGCCAAACTGATGGTGTGATAGGCCCCGCAGCTGCCGGTGAGTCTGAAGTCTATCACACAAGAGTCTCTCCTGCAATTTGCCTAAAATGTTTAGTAGGCAGATTGGCCTATACGTCTTGGCATCCGTCGGATCTTTATCCTCCGATTTTTTTATAATTATGACACTAGCCAATTTCCAGGTGGCCGGAACTCTACCCTCCAATAGGCAGTCGTTCAACAATTTTGTTAGGTATGGAACAATGAGAGGGGCAGCAGCCTTCACGGTCTCGGCATGCACACCATCCGGGCCAGGGGCCTTCTTATTTTTCAAGTTTTGAATTGCCAATGCAACCTCTTCCTGGGCGAACGGAATGACAGCTAGGTCGTTGACGTATTCTTCACCAATTTGCCTGCGAAGATCACGATGGTAGACGTCATCGTCAATTACTTCATCGTCAGGAAGCAGCCTATGCAAAAGAAATTCTGCTGTACGCCGCCATCCATCCGTCATACGTCCATCTGCCTGCTGCAGTGTTGACATAATCAGAGGTGATTTGACCCGTTCTGTTATCACTCTGTATGGCTCGCCCCAAATGTCTTTAGAAAGATTTGTCTTGACAAACCTGTCCCAATGAACCTGTCTTGTCTTCTGCAGTTCATCCTTGTACCTGTTTTTGGCAGCCAAATACAGTTGCAGCCTTATATGCCTTTCATTATATGTCTTTGCTAGTTGGTAATAGCGTCTGGCATCTCGAGCTTTCTTTCTTAGTATTGTCAACTGTCGGGACCAGGGGAAACGAGATTGTATTCCACCACTCACAGACGGAATGGCCCTAACCTGCGCCTGTTGCAGCACATTTACCAGGAAGTGGGCTCTAAAATCCACACTCCCTTGTACTTCATTGATATTGAAACTATCTATTACATTAAATAAGGTCTCCAGATTAACCTTCTCAAACAGCAATCGTGAGTGATGTAATGAGTCTGCCTGTACACTTGAGTTATAAGAGTTGTCCACCTCTATTATAATCATATTATGGTCACTTTGTGAAGCACCATCGCAAATCCGCCAGGTCGTAACATGGGGATAAGCTACTTCATTCGCAAGCGATATATCTATATTACTAGTGCCACCAGCATGGCCCCTATATGTGGGCCCACATCCTGCCGTATTCAATACTACCAGCTGACACTCATTGACAAGATCATTCACTAGAAGCCCCCTTGTATCTGTCCTATCTGCATGCCACAATGTGGATTTGGCGTTTATGTCTGCCAAAATTAGTAATTTTCTCTGTCTGGAAAAATTGACTATGTTCCTAATATTGTCAAGAAAGGGCTCAATTTCCAAGGAGTACTGGGCATAGATTGAGGAGATTATCCAAACATCTCCCCTTATTAAAGCCTCAATCGTCACAATGTGCTCAGAACACAGTTGTGCTATACGTGTGACTTTGATGTTCCTATTTGCTATCACAATTGCCGCCTTAGCATCGTCTATCCCTGTGATTGTCGTGCAATGCTTTGGCAAGCCAGGAATCTTACCGCCATGGATATAAGGTTCCTGAAGACAGGCAATTTGTGCTCCAACGTCGTCAATCAATCTACCCAGTTCGGCCATAACTAGTCTACTTCTCATACAATTTAGTTGTATAAATTTCACGATGAGTATTTGGTGAATACAAAACACCTAGGAGTAGTTTCCTTAGGGTTGAAATACACTCTGCCATGAGCCCGAACCAGGTCTTTGTATACGTTATGCAAGTTTAGCCCCTCGCCACGACGCGTACATACCATAGCCAACAGTCTACAAAGTTCCCTTTTATCAGTTGGTAGGTTTTCTACTCTTAATATCATACGATCTGTCTGTTCAGTCGTGGGGTAACAAATTGTATTTCCTTCAGGGTGAGTCAATCGCGTCACCAGACGTAGTGCAGTTTGAAATGTGTCCTTATTTTCTAACCTACTGAGTCTAATGTTATTCTCTAAGTCACAGTAATCAACTGAGTCAACAATATGTTTGGATGGCACTGTAGATACTTTCTGCTCCTCGGGTCTTGGTTCCCCACCTGTACCATTCGTTAAGTCCACACAATGAGGAGTTTCAGTATTCTTCTCTTTATCTACAACGTGCTGTCCCTCATTGCGTACTATGTCTGTTTCTCTTTCCTTGTTTACAGGACCCTGAGAATTTGAATAATTACTTCTGGACACCAACCCTTGGTTAGATCCATCATGTATGCTACCTCCATAAATGAAGCGAACAGGTTTGATATAAGACTCACATTTAGACACATCGTATTCAGGTAACACTGTAGATGATTCCTCGTGACAATCAGTAACAAAGGGCCCATTTTCACTCGTTGCCAGCTGCGACGAGTGCAGAGAGGATTCCGCAGTTGAGAAGTTGTCAGAAGCTGATGCTGGGTTATTATCACTGTCCTCGACCAGAAGTTGAGCCTCCAAGTCCTCTATGCGAAATAACGAGGCCGAATGAAGCATTGCCCACTGGAATAACTCATGCTTAACTTCTCGCGCAAGATGATACTCCATTGTTCCATGAATGCATGCAGCATCTAACATATCGGTTATACGGAAGTATTTGTTTTGAATTGCCACAAAAGGTGATTCCGGTGCTGTATCTCCTTCTTCTTGTGCTAAAGTACTCATTTGTCTTCTCCATGCCACTGCACGTCGCCATGCTCTGGCTCTCGTGGACGGTGACCTATATCTCCGCTGAGTATGCTGAATATTAGTGTAGTCCCTAAACACTTGAGAGTTTGGCTTAGTTGACATTACTCAAATCGTAGTCTGTGCGTTGGATCTGCCTTTCATAAAGTTGTCTAAAGGTTAGACAGTCTGGACCCCCAGCTTTTTTACATACCCTCTTCCTATGATGGCATGGAATGCACCCAACTACCGTCTGCTCTTTACATTCTGACCTATTATGGCCTGTCCTCCCACATTTTGCACATGCTTGTTCTCTGTCACAGTGCCTGGTGGAATGACCCAGACCCCAACACCTAAAACATTTCTGGACAGCAACAAATTCTCTAACTCTTAGGGCTTCAAATTGGATGTAAACTCTATCCTTTTGCAACAGAAGACAGCGAATTCTCGGCGTGACTTCAATAATGTTGTTAACTGTACGTTTCCCTTTAGGTCCCGTCTTAAACTTCACAGCTACCTCAGCATGAAACTCCTCAGGGGAAACATGCTCGCTGAGATTTATTTCATAAAGTTCATCAAGAAATTCCTCATTGGTTAGTGTCGTTGGAACCTGGTAGACTGCTAAGAGAGGTCGCAGCTTCCTTGGCTCTTCACATTTAATATTCTGCAGCGCAGCTGTCTTTTCGATGACCTTGCGCTTGTCTTCTGCCGTCTCAGTTTCCATGATGACAGTATTTGCCGTCGATCTAATAGCTCTAATTTTGACTTTGTCTAGCTTCGGATTTATGGTCTTCGTTATTGTCTCTCTGACAGTCTTAGAATCCTGATTGGCTGTGCCTTTGAAGAAGAGAACACTTGTCTGTTTGGCTCTAACTTCTTCAATCTTCATTTCAGTTGTGTTTACCTTTTTTGGTACAGCTGCCGCAACAGAAGCAAATGACAATGTGGCTGGCCTACTCTCTCTCAATCGTGTATTCTCATCCTTAAGACTTTTCAGTTCTGTCTCCAGGCGTTGTATTCTTTCCTGTGCATCAGGGGCATTGGCAGTGGCAAGTTCATTCCTCAACCTTTGGTTTTCTAACCTGAGCTCCTCGATTTGGCCCTCTAACCTGGACTGAGTCAAGACAAAGGTCCAAATCTTATTTTTAATTTTATCTGATATCGCTGTCGACGTTTTCTTCTGCCGTAGTTCACTTGTCAATTCACCCATAAAGTCTTCCACCACAGCAATTTTTTCCTGAGTCGCGTCCATATCCACAGAAATACGACGCCTAGATGCAGAGCTCTTTCCCTCAGACACCGTCGTCATTGTAAGCTTAGGTGTAGCACTTCCCACAATCGGGCTGGCCACAACCGCCGCTAACTCAGACCAAGTGGTCTTCTCCAGCGTCTACGCAATCTACGTAGATGCTAGGAAGTCACAAAGAAAGTATACTGAAATTATCATTATACAAGTTCTTGTCAAATAATACCACGGAGAAGTTCGATTGAGGTACCACAAGGGAAGTTCGATCTATGTACCACGCCGAAAGTTCGATCTATGTACCACGCCGAAAGTTCGATCTATGTACCACACATAACCTAAAAACTTTCCAAGCAAGAAAAATTTAAGAGAACAAAACAAGACACTGTGGAGTATAACTATTTTGTCCAGAGAGTCTGAATATTAGTAATAGAAAACACTTGCAGTGTTAACTTTGCACTCTAAGTACACTGCATTGAGCCATCATGCATGATGTAGGTTTGTAGTTAATTCTGGACAGTAAGATCTAAGCTTTCTGTCTGAGTACAGTACCTTAAATTGAAAGTCACTTTCACGCAGCACACTCACGAAACAACTTCAGAATTATCACCAAAAATTCAAATTAACACAGAGCACTTCAACAAGAAAACTAACATAGCAGCCATCTTGCATCGGTGTGTCAAGGGACAGCGGGAATCTCGTTAATCCATTCATGCGCGTCACTAATTAGATGACGAGGCATTTGGCTATATATAGCCGTCTTTATTCACGTGTGTGAATACACAGAAAAGAGAGTTACCCATACAATGGGCTTACAAATGACACAGACATAACAAACACTAGACAAACAGGAAATAAACACGTGAACAAATGGCATTTGTGCCTGTGATAGGCGCCAGGCAGCAGCGCAGAAAAACACAGATTGGACCCTCATCCAACCCCAGTCCGGTGCATCGTGCTCCTAGTGGCAGTCATCATATCGAAACGTCTCGCCGCCATCACAGTACCGACGAGGACCTGTATTGCCATGGCCGCAAAATGGTGGTCCCTGAAGCCCAGCCTACGCAGATCACGTGCAGAATCCGGCGACCAAACTCCCCTCCACGAGATGGTCGCCCAGGTGGTCGTGATGCGCTGGACTGCTGGGTGGCGTCTTCTAATGGCCTGGTGGACGGCTTCCCTGTCGTAGACCGCGACTTTCTCCTTGTGGCAGTAGTCGACGTCCAGGTTAACACCAACGACTTGGGCATCGACAACATGGGCTGCATCGCCCCGAACCGCCACGATGTCCGGCTTCCTTAGGCCCTCAGATGTTGTGAGGTGAGGCTCGAGATGGATTTCGAAGCCTCGGCGACGAAGGCCTTGCGCAACATAAGCTGCCAAGGCATTGTGTCGCTTCATACGGGCGTCATGGCTCCTAAAACAATGCTGGACAACGTGGTTTGCGGTCTCTCGAGCGACGCAGCCTGCCCTGCAGTTGGTCTCACCTGAACGACCGCGCTGCAGCTTTGCCCGTGTTGGGAGGGCATTAATCCTGGTTCGCAGGCAGGAGATAAAGTCGCGGCCACTGATAGGGTGCTGGGGGTTATCCACCCAGCTGTGTTGCCCTGGTGTTCGGGCAGACTTCCTCAGGGCAGCGCCATCCACCGACGAGTGCAGCCGCTCCGCCCACATCCGGCCAAGCTGGTTGCTTGTCCGTATGGCCCCGTCGTTCCACCGTAGCTGTTGCTCTAACCTCCCAATTTCACGCCCGAGAACGTCCTCTGTTGACCCGTCTGATAGGACTCCCAACCCTTGAATGTTGGCGAGTCGATTCCGCCGCAGCAGAGGCCCAAGCCAGCGAGCTGATGGCACTCCCAAACCCCCAGATGTAACAGGGGCGTGAAAGTACGCAACAGGGGTGTCCGCTGGCAGGCACAGCCAAGATCTCAAGGCCGTGCGGATGGCGATGTCCACTGCGGAGAGAGCACCAAGACGGGTCCTTGACAGAGCCAGGCCATGGTGGATTCCTGGCAAGACCACAGTTCTCAGGGCGTGAAGACGTTGTTGAGGCTTCAGTGGTGCCTTTGACAAGACGCTAAGCTGTCGCTCGACCTCCCGCCTCGGATGGAAGAGGCTACGTCCGCTGGTAGAGAACTCCAGGCCAAGATACCGGAAAGTGCTCTCTACTGCCAATGCTGGAAGGATGGTATATCCAGCCTTGAAGGTCGTGGTGCTGTCGACCTTAACCTTCTTTTCGCGACCAGAGGCCGCGAGAGCAAGGGTAAAGCACTTTCCGGGGTTGACCTGGAGACCAAGGTCCCCAAGAACTGATATAGATGTATCAATCAAGTCCTGGAGACCTCCCTTAGTCTCAGCGAACAGCAGGAGGTCGTCGGCGAAGGCGGCAGCATTCAAGTGTCGTCCCATTACACAGGCACCCACATGATCTGGGAGGCGAGCAAGCATAAGGTCCAGCGAAAGGTTAAACAGGATAGGGGAAAGAGGATCACCCTGCCGAACGCCCCTTGAAGGCCGCACTGGGCCCAGCGACTTTCCCGAACCAGAGATCACCGTTGCTCCATCCTCATAGCATCCCAGTATGTATCCAATGAACTCGTCTGGCAGACCATGAGCCCTCAGGGCAGGCCTCAGGGCAGCATGGTCCAGAGAGTCGAATGCCTTGGACACATCCAGGGACGCGACATAGAGGGAGTTACAGTTCACCCTGGCTTGAGTCATCGCCAGGTCCAACAAGAATGAATTGTGCAGCATCCCATCCTGAGGAAGGAAGGCCCGCTGACGCCCGTCCAGCACACAGGTCCGCAACAGCCGACCCGCCAGGATCTTGTGGAAGACCCTGGCGAGGACTGAGCAAACCGTGATCGGGCGGAAGTCAGAGGGGGATGCTGGGGCGGCCTTCTTGGGCAGCAGGGAGGTACGGGCCTGGAGGAGTCGGGACGGGAGACGACGGGTCAGAAGGAAAATGTTTAACACTTTCAGGAGGACCTCACGGGGAAGACGACGGAGCTGGGCAGGTGTTAGTCCATCAGGGCCCGCAGCCGAGCGACGAGGTGGGAGAGCTGCAGCAATGTCCTCCAACGTGATGGGCGCCCACAGCTCTTGAAATGGCAACTCAACACGCGACGGTAACAACTGACAATCTAGACGGTCAACCCGGCCAGATGGACGCCGGGTGAAGAGATCTTTCCAAAACTCCACCAAACCGGGGATAGAAAGTGGTTGGTGAAGCAGAGTGCCGTCTAGAATGCCGTTAATGCACCGCCCCGCGTTTTTGGAGAACACACGCTGGCAGACAGAGTACTCCCACCTGCGCCGAGCACGTTTCCGCTCAGGTGGCTGGGACATCTGCTTGGAGGCGACAGGATTGTGGGATGCCTCCTTGCTACCCATGGCATCAAGTGCAGATGGCAGCATGCCCATGATGACATTCCTGGATGCAGTGTGTCCCAGCGCCAAGATGTCGTCAACTGAGCGGTACTTCGAACTCGACGGTGGTAAGGCTGCTAGGGCCGACCAGATAGCCTGGTCGACAGGATCCTCTGACGACGGTGGACTCAGGGAAGACGTGGAAGTCCCAGCAGGCGGTGCAGCAGCATCAGAGGAGCTAGGTCGCTCTGCAGAGGCAGAGAGGGCAGCAACGAACTGGGCAACCTGGTTCCTGTAAGCTCCCGCACGACGCTGGCACTTGATGGATTCAAGTGAGCGGTGCGGGAATGTCTTCACTAATTCCTGATTCAGGAACCGGGTGCCCTCGAGTGCTAGCACTGCCTCTGCATGGGCCAGGCGTAGTAGTTCCTCACTAGACCACCTGGCCTTTGTCCTCTGGATGTTGATCTCTGCATTCGCTGCACCAGGATGAGCCCTGCGGCGGTGCACACCAAGACCAGACTTGGTGCCGAAGCTCCGAGGGCACTCGGGGCACTGGAAAGGAGGCAAGACGACTCGATCCGGACCGGTGGTGTCAGATGGTGGCCCAACAACAACTGGCGCGGCACCTCCAGTGGGAGGACCGCAACCTGATCTATTGCGTGTGTTGGGGCCAGCTGAAACAAAGGGGCAGGGGGGGAGGCAACCCCCAAGCCCCGAAAGGTTCACCCTGCTCTGTCAGTCAGAGAGCTCTAGGAAGACACACTGTGCCTCCCCTCGGCTCCCTTCACGACTCCCGCCACGTGAAGGCCAGAGCTAGGAACCATCATCCACTCGACACCCAAGGATGCTAAGGAGTGGACCGAGAGGATCCGTATATGACGCTTGCTTGAATTTCTTCACGTTGACATTCAGAGCACTGGGCAGAAATCACATTGCGTCAACACCCGCTAGGGCCATCGCAATGCTTTGTTTTAATTAGACAGTCGGATTCCCCCAGTCCGTGCCAGTTCTGAGTTGATCGGTGAATGGCGGCCGAAGAGAATCCGCGCACCCGCGCGCCCCCGGAGGAGCACGCTAAGGCGGACGCGGCCTCGCAGCAAGGAAGATCCGTGGGAGGCCAAGGCACGGGACCGAGCTCGGATCCTGCACGCAGGTTGAAGCACCGGGGCGCGAACGCCGCACAGGCGCGCGCATCCTGCACCGCCGGCCAGCACGAGGCCGACCAACGGCGAGAGCAGACCACACCCACGCTAAACGCCCGCACTTACCGGCACCCCTACGGCACTCACCTCGCCCAGGCCCGGCACGTTAGCGCTGACCCACTTCCCGACCAAGCCCGACACGCCCCGATCCTCAGAGCCAATCCTTATCCCGAAGTTACGGATCCCATTTGCCGACTTCCCTTACCTACATTATTCTATCGACTAGAGGCTCTTCACCTTGGAGACCTGCTGCGGATATGTTT
>NC_064620.1:306009045-306011545 GCF_023898315.1 Schistocerca nitens
CCTCTCAGGTCCCGGCGGCGCGCAGCGCCGTCCTAAGTACTTGGTCGGGTTCGAGAGAGGCGCAATCGCCCGGAGATAGGCGAGTAGACGCTTTCAGTGCGACCACCCGTGCTCCCAACTGAGCTTGCCGCTGCCGACAGAGGCCCGGGAGCGTGCTGTCGTGGTGTTGCCGGCGGGAGACAACACGCGGCCACAAACAGTGACCGGGCAGCTCCAACGCCAGCGCCACAGAGGGGCAGAGCCCCACTTGGGTGCCAAAGCGAACTCTCCCAGCACAGCGCACGCGCCAACACATCCGCACAGCTGCGATACAAACCACCTGCGAGAACCGCGGGGGCGACCGAGCAGCAGACGGCGTCGCGGCGCCGAGTGCCGGGCGGCGGCGCATCCTCAACGCACACAGTCCTCAATCGGACCAGCACACTGCAGATGTCCACCGCGCTTCGCACCGGGCCCGGGAGGACCCACTTTGGCCGCACGGCGCCGCGCGCTGGGTGCGCCGGCACGCAGATGCGCCGCCTGCCGCGTCCGTCAGCCGGCGCGCCTGCCACTGGGCGCCCCCACCAGCCGGCTGCCGCGCGTGCGCCCACGCAGCGCGCGGCCAGCACGCCGGGCGCCCCCCCCTCACCGGCCGGGGACGGTCCCACCCAGCCACCGCCGCGTATCGCTTCATACCCACATGCCCACTCACGTTCGTGGGTATGACGGGTGTCGCTGAAGCAACCGGTTAATACCTGTACCGATCGTCGATATCAACGATTCACCTCCAGCGCGAACAACCGCGCAACAACGGATTTCCAGTTCATTTGCGTAACTTGGGCAGCAAACGTAGACGTCCATCTACATTTGCGAATTCAATGGGTCTTGCATGCCTGGATGTTATGAGTCACGACACGCCACATCAATCCACATACATGCTGCGACGTATGCACGAGAGAACACGTGGAAGGTGGCCCGCGTACGTATGCGGATGCCATTGCACAGCTGCGAAGCTCATTGAACACGCAAACTCCTGACTGACGAACTAGAGGCGACAGGGGAGGGGGGGGGGCGATATACGTCTTATAGCAGTACACATTACAGTGGATAGCGGGACCATGTGGAACGTACGCAACACTCGCTAGATGTTGTGAGGGTACGCACCGTAACATGAGTCAATACGCAGGACACCAGAGTGTGTGCGCAGCGAACTATGTTGAGAGGGTTGCGAATAGGCAACGCTTCACGAATTTCTAGATTCATATAACAAACAATTACAGGGCACGTTAAGGCGCAACGTGGGTTAGGTTAGGGCCCAACGTAGGTTAGGTTAGGGCCCAACGTAGGTTAGGTTAGGGCCCAACGTAGGTTAGGTCAGGGCCCAACGTAGGTTAGGTTAGGGCCCAACGTAGGTTAGGTTAGGGCCCAACGTAGGTTAGGTTAGGGCCCAACGTAGGTTAGGTTAGGGCCCAACTTAGGTTAGGTTAGGGCCCAACTTAGGTTAGGTTAGGGCCCAACTTAGGTTAGGTTAGGGCCCAACTTAGGTTAGGTTAGGGCCCAACTTAGGTTAGGTTAGGGCCCAACTTAGGTTAGGTTAGGGCCCAACTTAGGTTAGGTTAGGGCCCAACTTAGGTTAGGTTAGGGCCCAACTTAGGTTAGGTTAGGGCCCAACTTAGGTTAGGTTAGGGCCCAACTTAGGTTAGGTTAGGGCCCAACTTAGGTTAGGTTAGGGCCCAACTTAGGTTAGGTTAAGGCGCAACATAGGTTAGGTTAAGGCGCAACATAGGTTAGGTTAAGGCGCAACATAGGTTAGGTTAAGGCGCAACATAGGTTAGGTTAAGGCGCAACATAGGTTAGGTTAAGGCGCAACATAGGTTAGGTTAAGGCGCAACATAGGTTAGGTTAAGGCGCAACATAGGTTAGGTTAAGGCGCAACATAGGTTAGGTTAAGGCGCAACATAGGTTAGGTTAAGGCGCAACATAGGTTAGGTTAAGGTGCAACATAGGTTAGGTTAAGGCGCAACATAGGTTAGGTTAAGGCGCAACATAGGTTAGGTTAAGGCGCAACATAGGTTAGGTTAAGGCGCAACATAGGTTAGGTTAAGGCGCAACATAGGTTAGGTTAAGGTGCAACATAGGTTAGGTTAAGGTGCAACATAGGTTAGGTTAAGGGATGGTGTATGAGGGGGGAGGGGACGAGGTTCGTTCATAGTGATGATGGTAAGTGGACGCCTGAGGCACCCTGAGATGTGTCACGTCTGGATGCACCTTTCTCTCAGGGGAGGTGGTGCGCCGGTTGCGTGGGTGTGGCAAGGGAGTGGCAGGCCTGTGTCTTTCATTCCTGCCATTGCTTATATGCTGTGAGACAAGGCAGTGTGGTGGTGTTGGTTGCACCCCTGTGTAGGACATGTGTGGGTGTTTGTGGGTTATCTGAGTAATGATGGTTGTTGGAAGAGTGAGATATTCTGTTTTTGGGGTGGACCTCCTGGTTTTGTTATCATAGTGTGAATGGTGTAATGTG
>NC_064620.1:306019045-306024045 GCF_023898315.1 Schistocerca nitens
ACCACCCACCGAATCAAGAAAGAGCTATCAATCTGTCAATCCTTCCGGTGTCCGGGCCTGGTGAGGTTTCCCGTGTTGAGTCAAATTAAGCCGCAGGCTCCACTCCTGGTGGTGCCCTTCCGTCAATTCCTTTAAGTTTCAGCTTTGCAACCATACTTCCCCCGGAACCCAAAAGCTTTGGTTTCCCGGAGGCTGCCCGCCGAGTCATCGGAGGAACTGCGGCGGATCGCTGGCTGGCATCGTTTATGGTTAGAACTAGGGCGGTATCTGATCGCCTTCGAACCTCTAACTTTCGTTCTTGATTAATGAAAACATACTTGGCAAATGCTTTCGCTTCTGTTCGTCTTGCGACGATCCAAGAATTTCACCTCTAACGTCGCAATACGAATGCCCCCGCCTGTCCCTATTAATCATTACCTCGGGTTCCGAAAACCAACAAAATAGAACCGAGGTCCTATTCCATTATTCCATGCACACAGTATTCAGGCGGGCTTGCCTGCTTTAAGCACTCTAATTTGTTCAAAGTAAACGTGCCGGCCCACCGAGACACTCAATAAAGAGCACCCTGGTAGGATTTCAACGGGGTCCGCCTCGGGACGCACGAGCACGCACGAGGCGGTCGCACGCCTTCGGCTCGCCCCACCGGCAGGACGTCCCACGATACATGCCAGTTAAACACCGACGGGCGGTGAACCAACAGCGTGGGACACAAATCCAACTACGAGCTTTTTAACCGCAACAACTTTAATATACGCTATTGGAGCTGGAATTACCGCGGCTGCTGGCACCAGACTTGCCCTCCAATAGATACTCGTTAAAGGATTTAAAGTGTACTCATTCCGATTACGGGGCCTCGGATGAGTCCCGTATCGTTATTTTTCGTCACTACCTCCCCGTGCCGGGAGTGGGTAATTTGCGCGCCTGCTGCCTTCCTTGGATGTGGTAGCCGTTTCTCAGGCTCCCTCTCCGGAATCGAACCCTGATTCCCCGTTACCCGTTACAACCATGGTAGGCGCAGAACCTACCATCGACAGTTGATAAGGCAGACATTTGAAAGATGCGTCGCCGGTACGAAGACCGTGCGATCAGCCCAAAGTTATTCAGAGTCACCAAGGCAAACGGACCGGACGAGCCGACCGATTGGTTTTGATCTAATAAAAGCGTCCCTTCCATCTCTGGTCGGGACTCTGTTTGCATGTATTAGCTCTAGAATTACCACAGTTATCCAAGTAACGTGGGTACGATCTAAGGAACCATAACTGATTTAATGAGCCATTCGCGGTTTCACCTTAATGCGGCTTGTACTGAGACATGCATGGCTTAATCTTTGAGACAAGCATATGACTACTGGCAGGATCAACCAGGGAGCTGCGTCAACTAGAGCTGAGCAGCCGGCCGCCCGGGAGTGTGTCCCGGAGGCCCGCGCGAACACGCAAGCGTCCGCTCAATTATTCTGCAAACAGGAGGAGGCTGGGCTCCCCTGCACGATACACCTCGAAACCCTCTCAGGTCCCGGCGGCGCGCAGCGCCGTCCTAAGTACTTGGTCGGGTTCGAGAGAGGCGCAATCGCCCGGAGATAGGCGAGTAGACGCTTTCACTGCGACCACCCGTGCTCCCAACTGAGCTTGCCGCTGCCGACAGAGGCCCGGGAGCGTGCTGTCGTGGTGTTGCCGGCGGGAGACAACACGCGGCCACAAACAGTGACCGGGCAGCTCCAACGCCAGCGCCACAGAGGGGCAGAGCCCCACTTGGGTGCCAAAGCGAACTCTCCCAGCACAGCGCACGCGCCAACACATCCGCACAGCTGCGATACAAACCACCTGCGAGAACCGCGGGGGCGACCGAGCAGCAGACGGCGTCGCGGCGCCGAGTGCCGGGCGGCGGCGCATCCTCAACGCACACAGTCCTCAATCGGACCAGCACACTGCAGATGTCCACCGCGCTTCGCACCGGGCCCGGGAGGACCCACTTTGGCCGCACGGCGCCGCGCGCTGGGTGCGCCGGCACGCAGATGCGCCGCCTGCCGCGTCCGTCAGCCGGCGCGCCTGCCACTGGGCGCCCCCACCAGCCGGCTGCCGCGCGTGCGCCCACGCAGCGCGCGGCCAGCACGCCGGGCGCCCCCCCCTCACCGGCCGGGGACGGTCCCACCCAGCCACCGCCGCGTATCGCTTCATACCCACATGCCCACTCACGTTCGTGGGTATGACGGGTGTCGCTGAAGCAACCGGTTAATACCTGTACCGATCGTCGATATCAACGATTCACCTCCAGCGCGAACAACCGCGCAACAACGGATTTCCAGTTCATTTGCGTAACTTGGGCAGCAAACGTAGACGTCCATCTACATTTGCGAATTCAATGGGTCTTGCATGCCTGGATGTTATGAGTCACGACACGCCACATCAATCCACATACATGCTGCG
The DNA here is from genome assembly GCF_023898315.1 of Schistocerca nitens. Taxonomy (NCBI): domain Eukaryota; kingdom Metazoa; phylum Arthropoda; class Insecta; order Orthoptera; family Acrididae; genus Schistocerca; species Schistocerca nitens. The sequence goes on from NC_064620.1 coordinate 306,021,469, forward strand.
ACGTATGCACGAGAGAACACGTGGAAGGTGGCCCGCGTACGTATGCGGATGCCATTGCACAGCTGCGAAGCTCATTGAACACGCAAACTCCTGACTGACGAACTAGAGGCGACAGGGGAGGGGGGGGGGCGATATACGTCTTATAGCAGTACACATTACAGTGGATAGCGGGACCATGTGGAACGTACGCAACACTCGCTAGATGTTGTGAGGGTACGCACCGTAACATGAGTCAATACGCAGGACACCAGAGTGTGTGCGCAGCGAACTATGTTGAGAGGGTTGCGATTAGGCAACGCTACACGAATTTCTAGATTCATATAACAAACAATTACAGGGCACGTTAAGGCGCAACGTGGGTTAGGTTAGGGCCCAACGTAGGTTAGGTTAGGGCCCAACGTAGGTTAGGTTAGGGCCCAACGTAGGTTAGGTTAGGGCCCAACGTAGGTTAGGTTAGGGCCCAACGTAGGTTAGGTTAGGGCCCAACTTAGGTTAGGTTAGGGCCCAACTTAGGTGAGGTTAGGGCCCAACTTAGGTGAGGTTAGGGCCCAACTTAGGTGAGGTTAGGGCCCAACTTAGGTGAGGTTAGGGCCCAACTTAGGTGAGGTTAGGGCCCAACTTAGGTTAGGTTAGGGCCCAACTTAGGTGAGGTTAGGGCCCAACTTAGGTTAGGTTAGGGCCCAACTTAGGTTAGGTTAGGGCCCAACTTAGGTTAGGTTAGGGCCCAACTTAGGTTAGGTTAGGGCCCAACTTAGGTTAGGTTAGGGCCCAACTTAGGTTAGGTTAGGGCCCAACTTAGGTTAGGTTAGGGCCCAACTTAGGTTAGGTTAGGGCCCAACTTAGGTTAGGTTAGGGCCCAACTTAGGTTAGGTTAAGGCGCAACATAGGTTAGGTTAAGGCGCAACATAGGTTAGGTTAAGGCGCAACATAGGTTAGGTTAAGGCGCAACATAGGTTAGGTTAAGGCGCAACATAGGTTAGGTTAAGGCGCAACATAGGTTAGGTTAAGGCGCAACATAGGTTAGGTTAAGGCGCAACATAGGTTAGGTTAAGGCGCAACATAGGTTAGGTTAAGGCGCAACATAGGTTAAGGCGCAACATAGGTTAGGTTAAGGCGCAACATAGGTTAGGTTAAGGCGCAACATAGGTTAGGTTAAGGTGCAACATAGGTTAGGTTAAGGTGCAACATAGGTTAGGTTAAGGGAAGGTGTATGAGGGGGGAGGGGACGAGGTTCGTTCATAGTGATGATGGTAAGTGGACGCCTGAGGCACCCTGAGATGTGTCACGTCTGGATGCACCTTTCTCTCAGGGGAGGTGGTGCGCCGGTTGCGTGGGTGTGGCAAGGGAGTGGCAGGCCTGTGTCTTTCATTCCTGCCATTGCTTATATGCTGCGAGACAAGGCAGTGTGGTGGTGTTGGTTGCACCCCTGTGTAGGACATGTGTGGGTGTTTGTGGGTTATCTGAGTAATGATGGTTGTTGGAAGAGTGGGATATTCTGTTTTTGGGGTGGACCTCCTGGTTTTGTTATCATAGTGTGAATGGTGTAATGTGGCGGAGAGGATGCACTGGATGTTGTTCCATGCTGGTGCTTAGATATTTTGTCTGTGTCTGTTACAGCCAGAGAGTAGTGTGTGATAGAGTGTCTGGGTGACGTGTAGTTCGCATGTGTGCACAGACTGTCAGCATGTATAGGGACTGTTGTATGTCGTATGCCATCTATATTCCGATGGCTCTGCATCTATTAGTAATCAGCGCCATGTATCAGTTTAATCTGGTTGCGGTCACGCGGTGTTCTCTCTCTGTACAGTAGTAGAGGTGCGACTGCATTACGTAGCTACCCCTTGCGGCAGCTTTCCCCGGTGTATGGCATACGATTATCGGCAATCAGTCGATTAGTGACAACTGGTCGTGTGACAACGTCACATGTCTGCGGGTGGGATACGCTACACCCTGCCTGTGGGTCAGGGCTCAGGAAAGCTCTCCTGACACTGAGCGCTCGGACCGTCATTACCCGTCTGAGTAATATATTGCGGAGCGCTTTTAGCCATTGCCCAGAGTCTTTGCGACTGCGAGTGCAACGCCCATGGGGATCGACATGGTTGGGGCGCTTTCTAGCTGATCGCTCGGCATCGGAATCCGTACTGTGAGCAACGCAATCGCGCACAGACTTAGAGCATGTGTGGGGACAGCGGGAATTTCGCATCTTGGATAAAACTCTTCATGAAACGGACGATATAGGGGTGGATTGCAACTTACGACTGCGAGAAGAGTCCGCCGTTCATCCGCTGGAGTTGCGAGTTGGGCTGTTGGGGTGGAGCACGTACGGGTGCGGGTGGAGTGATTGTCGGTCGACCACTTTCTGCGGCGCAGGCACTGGCGTCGGGGCTCCTGGGGTGGTCAGAGGATGCAGTCTTGGTGCGTGGGGTCGAAAAATGTGTACTGTCGGCCCAGCGATGTCGTAGTCAGCTTGTGTCTCATAGGTGGTGGTATCGTCGTTCCAGGGGTCATGTTGTGGGAGATCGACAGATGGCGTTAATTTTTGTGGTGCGCTCGACATGGTGGATGTAGTGTTGTCAG
>NC_064620.1:306029045-306034045 GCF_023898315.1 Schistocerca nitens
GCACCCTCTACGGGCCGTGGCCTCATTCAAGTTGGACTTGGGCTCGGCGCGAGGCGTCGGGGTAGTGGACCCTCCCAAACACCACATGCCACGACAGGCGGCAGCCTGCGGGGTTCGGTGCTGGACTCTTCCCTGTTCGCTCGCCGCTACTGGGGGAATCCTTGTTAGTTTCTTTTCCTCCGCTTAGTAATATGCTTAAATTCAGCGGGTAGTCTCGCCTGCTCTGAGGTCGTTGTACGAGGTGTCGCACGCCACACCGCCAGCCGGCTGTGCACGCTACCGAGACAGTACCGGTATGCGAACCGCCAGGCGACGGGCGCGCATCGCTCGTTTCAGGGGACGTGGCCGGCCCCACAGGCCGGCACGACACACCCACGTCTCCGAAGCGGGACAAGAGCCGCGCGCTTCAGTTTACGTAGCCGACCCTCAGCCAGACGTGGCCCGGGAACGGAATCCATGGACCGCAATGTGCGTTCGAAACGTCGATGTTCATGTGTCCTGCAGTTCACATGTCGACGCGCAATTTGCTGCGTTCTTCATCGACCCACGAGCCGAGTGATCCACCGTCCTGGGTGATCTTTTTACAGTTTCCACTGTCTCTTTCAAAACAGTTGCATAGGCGGGACTGAGGCGTTCGACGGCCCCTGTTCCAGTGTTTCGTGTCCAACGGCCTCACGGCCGATGGGCGTCGTACGGCTCCACTCCGGAGCGGACAGGCACTCGGGCGAACGTCATTCAAAACCGGCGCGAGGCGCCAGGTGCCGCAGGCCAGCCGCTCCAGAGCTTCAGCGCTCGTACCACACAACATCTTCCGTTAGTTTTGAGAAGCACGCGTGGTCCCGCACGCGGCGCACGGCTACTGCGAGCCGTACAGGTAGCGTGTTGCACGACACGACACGCACATCGAAAGACATGCAGTCTAGTCGGTAATGATCCTTCCGCAGGTTCACCTACGGAAACCTTGTTACGACTTTTACTTCCTCTAAATGATCAAGTTTGGTCATCTTTCCGGTAGCATCGGCAACGACAGAGTCGATGCCGCGTACCAGTCCGAAGACCTCACTAAATCATTCAATCGGTAGTAGCGACGGGCGGTGTGTACAAAGGGCAGGGACGTAATCAACGCGAGCTTATGTCTCGCGCTTACTGGGAATTCCTCGTTCATGGGGAACAATTGCAAGCCCCAATCCCTAGCACGAAGGAGGTTCAGCGGGTTACCCCGACCTTTCGGCCTAGGAAGACACGCTGATTCCTTCAGTGTAGCGCGCGTGCGGCCCAGAACATCTAAGGGCATCACAGACCTGTTATTGCTCAATCACGTGCGGCTAGAAGCCGCCTGTCCCTCTAAGAAGAAAAGTAATCGCTGACAGCACGAAGGATGTCACGCGACTAGTTAGCAGGCTAGAGTCTCGTTCGTTATCGGAATTAACCAGACAAATCGCTCCACCAACTAAGAACGGCCATGCACCACCACCCACCGAATCAAGAAAGAGCTATCAATCTGTCAATCCTTCCGGTGTCCGGGCCTGGTGAGGTTTCCCGTGTTGAGTCAAATTAAGCCGCAGGCTCCACTCCTGGTGGTGCCCTTCCGTCAATTCCTTTAAGTTTCAGCTTTGCAACCATACTTCCCCCGGAACCCAAAAGCTTTGGTTTCCCGGAGGCTGCCCGCCGAGTCATCGGAGGAACTGCGGCGGATCGCTGGCTGGCATCGTTTATGGTTAGAACTAGGGCGGTATCTGATCGCCTTCGAACCTCTAACTTTCGTTCTTGATTAATGAAAACATACTTGGCAAAGGCTTTCGCTTCTGTTCGTCTTGCGACGATCCAAGAATTTCACCTCTAACGTCGCAATACGAATGCCCCCGCCTGTCCCTATTAATCATTACCTCGGGTTCCGAAAACCAACAAAATAGAACCGAGGTCCTATTCCATTATTCCATGCACACAGTATTCAGGCGGGCTTGCCTGCTTTAAGCACTCTAATTTGTTCAAAGTAAACGTGCCGGCCCACCGAGACACTCAATAAAGAGCACCCTGGTAGGATTTCAACGGGGTCCGCCTCGGGACACACGAGCACGCACGAGGCGGTCGCACGCCTTCGGCTCGCCCCACCGGCAGGACGTCCCACGATACATGCCAGTTAAACACCGACGGGCGGTGAACCAACAGCGTGGGACACAAATCCAACTACGAGCTTTTTAACCGCAACAACTTTAATATACGCTATTGGAGCTGGAATTACCGCGGCTGCTGGCACCAGACTTGCCCTCCAATAGATACTCGTTAAAGGATTTAAAGTGTACTCATTCCGATTACGGGGCCTCGGATGAGTCCCGTATCGTTATTTTTCGTCACTACCTCCCCGTGCCGGGAGTGGGTAATTTGCGCGCCTGCTGCCTTCCTTGGATGTGGTAGCCGTTTCTCAGGCTCCCTCTCCGGAATCGAACCCTGATTCCCCGTTACCCGTTACAACCATGGTAGGCGCAGAACCTACCATCGACAGTTGATAAGGCAGACATTTGAAAGATGCGTCGCTGGTACGAAGACCGTGCGATCAGCCCAAAGTTATTCAGAGTCACCAAGGCAAACGGACCGGACGAGCCGACCGATTGGTTTTGATCTAATAAAAGCGTCCCTTCCATCTCTGGTCGGGACTCTGTTTGCATGTATTAGCTCTAGAATTACCACAGTTATCCAAGTAACGTGGGTACGATCTAAGGAACCATAACTGATTTAATGAGCCATTCGCGGTTTCACCTTAATGCGGCTTGTACTGAGACATGCATCGCTTAATCTTTGAGACAAGCATATGACTACTGGCAGGATCAACCAGAGAGCTGCGTCAACTAGAGCTGAGCAGCCGGCCGCCCGGGAGTGTGTCCCGGAGGCCCGCGCGAACACGCAAGCGTCCGCTCAATTATTCTGCAAACAGGAGGAGGCTGGGCTCCCCTGCACGATACACCTCGAAACCCTCTCAGGTCCCGGCGGCGCGCAGCGCCGTCCTAAGTACTTGGTCGGGTTCGAGAGAGGCGCAATCGCCCGGAGATAGGTGAGTAGACGCTTTCAGTGCGACCACCCGTGCTCCCAACTGAGCTTGCCGCTGCCGACAGAGGCCCGGGAGCGTGCTGTCGTGGTGTTGCCGGCGGGAGACAACACGCGGCCACAAACAGTGACCGGGCAGCTCCAACGCCAGCGCCACAGAGGGGCAGAGCCCCACTTGGGTGCCAAAGCGAACTCTCCCAGCACAGCACACGCGCCAACACATCCGCACAGCTGCGATACAAACCACCTGCGAGAACCGCGGGGGCGACCGAGCAGCAGACGGCGTCGCGGCGCCGAGTGCCGGGCGGCGGCGCATCCTCAACGCACACAGTCCTCAATCGGACCAGCACACTGCAGATGTCCACCGCGCTTCGCACCGGGCCCGGGAGGACCCACTTTGGCCGCACGGCGCCGCGCGCTGGGTGCGCCGGCACGCAGATGCGCCGCCTGCCGCGTCCGTCAGCCGGCGCGCCTGCCACTGGGCGCCCCCACCAGCCGGCTGCCGCGCGTGCGCCCACGCAGCGCGCGGCCAGCACGCCGGGCGCCCCCCCCTCACCGGCCGGGGACGGTCCCACCCAGCCACCGCCGCGTATCGCTTCATACCCACATGCCCACTCACGTTCGTGGGTATGACGGGTGTCGCTGAAGCAACCGGTTAATACCTGTACCGATCGTCGATATCAACGATTCACCTCCAGCGCGAACAACCGCGCAACAACGGATTTCCAGTTCATTTGCGTAACTTGGGCAGCAAACGTAGACGTCCATCTACATTTGCGAATTCAATGGGTCTTGCATGCCTGGATGTTATGAGTCACGACACGCCACATCAATCCACATACATGCTGCGACGTATGCACGAGAGAACACGTGGAAGGTGGCCCGCGTACGTATGCGGATGCCATTGCACAGCTGCGAAGCTCATTGAACACGCAAACTCCTGACTGACGAACTAGAGGCGACAGGGGAGGGGGGGGGGGCGATATACGTCTTATAGCAGTACACATTACAGTGGATAGCGGGACCATGTGGAACGTACGCAACACTCGCTAGATGTTGTGAGGGTACGCACCGTAACATGAGTCAATACGCAGGACACCAGAGTGTGTGCGCAGTGAACTATGTTGAGAGGGTTGCGATTAGGCAACGCTACACGAATTTCTAGATTCATATAACAAACAATTACAGGGCACGTTAAGGCGCAACGTGGGTTAGGTTAGGGCCCAACGTAGGTTAGGTTAGGGCCCAACGTAGGTTAGGTTAGGGCCCAACGTAGGTTAGGTTAGGGCCCAACGTAGGTTAGGTTAGGGCCCAACGTAGGTTAGGTTAGGGCCCAACTTAGGTTAGGTTAGGGCCCATCTTAGGTTAGGTTAGGGCCCAACTTAGGTGAGGTTAGGGCCCAACTTAGGTGAGGTTAGGGCCCAACTTAGGTGAGGTTAGGGCCCAACTTAGGTGAGGTTAGGGCCCAACTTAGGTGAGGTTAGGGCCCAACTTAGGTGAGGTTAGGGCCCAACTTAGGTGAGGTTAGGGCCCAACTTAGGTGAGGTTAGGGCCCAACTTAGGTTAGGTTAGGGCCCAACTTAGGTTAGGTTAGGGCCCAACTTAGGTTAGGTTAGGGCCCAACTTAGGTTAGGTTAGGGCCCAACTTAGGTTAGGTTAGGGCCCAACTTAGGTTAGGTTAGGGTCCAACTTAGGTTAGGTTAGGGCCCAACTTAGGTTAGGTTAGGGCCCAACTTAGGTTAGGTTAGGGCCCAACTTAGGTTAGGTTAGGGCCCAACTTAGGTTAGGTTAGGGCCCAACTTAGGTTAGGTTAGGGCCCAACTTAGGTTAGGTTAGGGCCCAACTTAGGTTAGGTTAGGGCCCAACTTAGGTTAGGTTAGGGCCCAACTTAGGTTAGGTTAGGGCCCAACTTAGGTTAGGTTAGGGCCCAACTTAGGTTAGGTTAAGGCGCAACATAG
>NC_064620.1:306039045-306056545 GCF_023898315.1 Schistocerca nitens
CATCTAGGATTTTGCCCAGCGATGTTTCTTGGAGCTTGGAACCCGGCAACCAGGCCAACCACCTCATGTCTTGCATAGTATAGCAAGGCTGCCTTCACTACCTCTAGGTCCAGTGGCAAGCTTCCCGTTAACACCTGCAGGGCATCAGTTGACACTGTCCTGCAAGCTTTGGTCATCTGCAGTAGATAGGGACAGCGGGAATCTCGTTAATCCATTCATGCGCGTCACTAATTAGATGACGAGGCATTTGGCTACCTTAAGAGAGTCATAGTTACTCCCGCCGTTTACCCGCGCTTGCTTGAATTTCTTCACGTTGACATTCAGAGCACTGGGCAGAAATCACATTGCGTCAACACCCGCTAGGGCCATCGCAATGCTTTGTTTTAATTAGACAGTCGGATTCCCCCAGTCCGTGCCACTTCTGAGTTGATCGTTGAATGGCGGCCGAAGAGAATCCGCGCACCCGCGCGCCCCCGGAGGAGCACGCTAAGGCGGACGCGGCCTCGCAGCAAGGAAGATCCGTGGGAGGCCAAGGCACGGGACCGAGCTCGGATCCTGCACGCAGGTTGAAGCACCGGGGCGCGAACGCCGCACAGGCGCGCGCATCCTGCACCGCCGGCCAGCACGAGGCCGACCAACGGCGAGAGCAGACCACACCCACGCTAAACGCCCGCACTTACCGGCACCCCTACGGCACTCACCTCGCCCAGGCCCGGCACGTTAGCGCTGACCCACTTCCCGACCAAGCCCGACACGCCCCGATCCTCAGAGCCAATCCTTATCCCGAAGTTACGGATCCAATTTGCCGACTTCCCTCACCTACATTATTCTATCGACTAGAGGCTCTTCACCTTGGAGACCTGCTGCGGATATGGGTACGAACCGGCGCGACACCTCCACGTGGCCCTCTCCCGGATTTTCAAGGTCCGAGGGGAAGATCGGGACACCGCCGCAACTGCGGTGCTCTTCGCGTTCCAAACCCTATCTCCCTGCTAGAGGATTCCAGGGAACTCGAACGCTCATGCAGAAAAGAAAACTCTTCCCCGATCTCCCGACGGCGTCTCCGGGTCCTTTTGGGTTACCCCGACGAGCATCTCTAAAAGAGGGGCCCGACTTGTATCGGTTCCGCTGCCGGGTTCCGGAATAGGAACCGGATTCCCTTTCGCCCAACGGGGGCCAGCACAAAGTGCATCATGCTATGACGGCCCCCATCAACATCGGATTTCTCCTAGGGCTTAGGATCGACTGACTCGTGTGCAACGGCTGTTCACACGAAACCCTTCTCCGCGTCAGCCCTCCAGGGCCTCGCTGGAGTATTTGCTACTACCACCAAGATCTGCACCGACGGCGGCTCCAGGCAGGCTCACGCCCAGACCCTTCTGCGCCCACCGCCGCGACCCTCCTACTCGTCAGGGCTTCGCGGCCGGCCGCAAGGACCGGCCGTGACTGCCGGACTGACGGCCGAGTATAGGCACGACGCTTCAGCGCCATCCATTTTCACGGCTAGTTGCTTCGGCAGGTGAGTTGTTACACACTCCTTAGCGGATTCCGACTTCCATGGCCACCGTCCTGCTGTCTTAAGCAACCAACGCCTTTCATGGTTTCCCATGAGCGTCGATTCGGGCGCCTTAACTCGGCGTTTGGTTCATCCCACAGCGCCAGTTCTGCTTACCAAAAGTGGCCCACTTGGCACTCCGATCCGAGTCGTTTGCTCGCGGCTTCAGCATATCAAGCAAGCCGGAGATCTCACCCATTTAAAGTTTGAGAATAGGTTGAGGTCGTTTCGGCCCCAAGGCCTCTAATCATTCGCTTTACCGGATGAGACTCGTACGAGCACCAGCTATCCTGAGGGAAACTTCGGAGGGAACCAGCTACTAGATGGTTCGATTAGTCTTTCGCCCCTATACCCAGCTCCGACGATCGATTTGCACGTCAGAATCGCTACGGACCTCCATCAGGGTTTCCCCTGACTTCGTCCTGGCCAGGCATAGTTCACCATCTTTCGGGTCCCAACGTGTACGCTCTAGGTGCGCCTCACCTCGCAATGAGGACGAGACGCCCCGGGAGTGCGGAGGCCGCCGCCCCGTGAAGGGCGGGGAAGCCCCATCCTCCCTCGGCCCGCGCAAGGCGAGACCTTCACTTTCATTACGCCTTTAGGTTTCGTACAGCCCAATGACTCGCGCACATGTTAGACTCCTTGGTCCGTGTTTCAAGACAGGTCGTGAAATTGTCCAAAGCTGAAGCGCCGCTGACGGGAGCGATTATTCCGCCCGAGAGCATCCCGAGCCAACAGCGGCGCGGGTCCGGGGCCGGGCCAGGTAGGTCCGTCATCCGGGAAGAACCGCGCGCGCTTGCCGGGAGCCCGAGCGCCCAAAGGGGCGAATCGACTCCTCCAGATATACCGCCGAGCAGCCAGCCAGGACACCGGGGCTCTGCCCAACAGACGCGAACCGAGGCCCGCGGAAGGACAGGCTGCGCACCCGGGCCGTAGGCGGGCACCCAGCGGGTCGCGACGTCCTACTAGGGGAGAAGTGCGGCCCACCGCACACCGGAACGGCCCCACCCCGCGGCGAGTGGAAAGGCAACCGGACACGACCCCGCCGCGGATTGCTCCGCGCGGGCGGCCGGCCCCATCTGCCGAGGGCGGAGGCCAGTGGCCGGATGGGCGTGAATCTCACCCGTTCGACCTTTCGGACTTCTCACGTTTACCCCAGAACGGTTTCACGTACTTTTGAACTCTCTCTTCAAAGTTCTTTTCAACTTTCCCTCACGGTACTTGTTCGCTATCGGTCTCGTGGTCATATTTAGTCTCAGATGGAGTTTACCACCCACTTGGAGCTGCACTCTCAAGCAACCCGACTCGAAGGAGAGGTCCCGCCGACGCTCGCACCGGCCGCTACGGGCCTGGCACCCTCTACGGGCCGTGGCCTCATTCAAGTTGGACTTGGGCTCGGCGCGAGGCGTCGGGGTAGTGGACCCTCCCAAACACCACATGCCACGACAGGCGGCAGCCTGCGGGGTTCGGTGCTGGACTCTTCCCTGTTCGCTCGCCGCTACTGGGGGAATCCTTGTTAGTTTCTTTTCCTCCGCTTAGTAATATGCTTAACACTCTCTGTACCAGGCCTATTTTATGCACCCGTCCCTAGAAACCGGGCAATTTTACCAATATTAAAAAAATTACTGCATCAAATCTACTGTTTGGATTGTGGCAAATTTGGTACCATCTTGAAGCTGCACATTTCTACTTTAATTCTGAGTGAAAGAAACTACTTTACAATGCACAGCTTTAAGGTACAGTTATAGAAATCACTTAGATGTTTTAAGAATTTAGAAAAAGTCATACGAATAAGGGAATACAATTGTGATTTATTTTTAACCAAAATTGTGGCACTACATTACATGTTTCTGATAGTATACAGTATTACATATAAATTTCACACAGAATCATATTGTTTTTTAGTGTGGAAAATTTTAAAGCAAGGTTCCAGGCAGAGTGCAACGCCACACTGTTCACATTCGTATCGTGTCTCTTTGCGAGAAGCCTTGCCACTCTGTTTCTTGCTCCTGGAACTGCACACGTGACACACACGAGCAGCATACTTCTTAGTAGTTGCAGGTATGTGCTGCAAAAAATGTCTCTTTGTTAGCCGACCTACAGTTCCTTCATTTCTTGGAATGAATTCAAGTGTGTCGTCTTCAACAAGCTGAACTGCAAGCACTGTTATAAAGTCTGTTATTGTAATATTCTTCCTGTGCACTGCATTGTACAGCCAAAATGCATTTGATACTCCCATAAGCAGCAAATGGAAATATAATTTTCGCCACCATTTCACAGTTCTGTGCTGGAACGGATTGTACTGCAGGCGTTGGTCTCCAATATCCACTCCAATTTTATTGAGGTTGTAATCAAGTACCTGAAGTGGTTTCAATACTACAGACCCATTTCTCTTAGTATGCGTACCAAATGTTGCTTGATGCCTTGTAGACAATGTATACACATCTCTCTTATCTTTCCACTTCATTGCCAATACATTATCTTTACGCCGAAAAGACATTTCGCCCTTTTTCAGCTTAGCAGATACTAAATCTTTAGGCAATCCTTTCCTGGATTTGTTCACAGTACCAACAGCTCCAGTGCCTTTCTCTGCCAGTTGCTGAAATAGCTCTGGACTGGAATAAAATCGATCTAAATACACAGTGTGGCCTTTGTTCAGCAAGCTGCTGTCAGACAACAATCGCAAAATAACCGCAGACGAAGAATTGTCAACAATATGCTTACCAGCATAAACTTCAAAATTTACAACATAGCCACTACTGGCTTCAGCAACAGCATATACTTTCAGTCCATACTTATGAGGCTTATTTTGCATGTAAACACGGAAACTCACACGACCTCGAAATGGGCAAATTCCTTCATCAATTGTCACTTTTTCTGAGGGACGATATGCCTGGATACATCGCTCCTTCAAATTATTATAATATGGCAAAACTTTGTAAAGTGGATGAAATCCATCTTCGCCTGGTTTTTTCTGATTTGAATTGTCAACAAGATGCAAGCATGACAGTATCTGAGTGAAACGCAAACGGCTCATGACATGGGGACAAAAGTTACAACTAAGAACAGGATTAGTGCTCCAATGGTCCGCAATTTTTGGCTTTTTCGAAACACACATGTGGAAAATAATACCCAAGAAACGCCTCATCTCACTTATAGTCACTGGCTTCCACGAACTCAAAACTGAATGGGGCTTCAGATTATTTCCTCTTCTTTTCTTCTGTATTGTCTGTGATGCATACAAATTTGTCTGTCTCTTGAGTTCATTTACGTCACTGTCAGTAAGGAACACTTTACTGCAATCCAGTACAGAACTCGACTCATCAATATCCACTAGTATCTGCCTGGGTGTCGTGTTGACAGGCAGAGGTCGGTAGGTGTCAACTGCAGTCCACTCACTGTCTTTCGGATACGGCACAGCTGCTGGATTTGAAGCAACACCTTCAACATCATTCTCGTCTTCATCTGAAGACAAACTGTCATCAATCTCGTCTTCTAAAAAGAATATCACATTATGTGTAACTACATACATCGTTTACACATGTTCAACAGATATGTGCGTACTGCACAATTACGTGGAAAATTCGGAAATACGTACCTTCAAACACACCATTGCATTCAGAATCGTCTGAATCACTCTCTACATTATCCAGAGTGTCGCTATGATTGATCAAATCCGCAATTTCTGCGTCTGATAAACCGCGCCGAAACATGATGACAAACAACTGAATGATATACAGACTGAGAACGCAAAGATAAGTTTTAACATGAATTACAGCGCTGCCGTGACATCTATGGACGCATTTTGTTAATAAACATCTGAAAAACGTATAGCGCTGGCCAAACCCGTAGAAATAACGTTGCAGTGTTTTGAATGAAATTAAATGTAGCGGCCCGTAAATTTTACGGGCTTGGTGATTTTCGCGCGATCCCAGGCCCGTAAATTTTACGGGCTTGGCGCTTAGAGTGTTAAATTCAGCGGGTAGTCTCGCCTGCTCTGAGGTCGTTGTACGAGGTGTCGCACGCCACACCGCCAGCCGGCTGTGCACGCTACCGAGACAGTACCGGTATGCGAACCGCCAGGCGACGGGCGCGCATCGCTCGTTTCAGGGGACGTGGCCGGCCCCACAGGCCGGCACGACACACCCACGTCTCCGAAGCGGGACAAACGCCGCGCGCTTCAGTTTACGTAGCCGACCCTCAGCCAGACGTGGCCCGGGAACGGAATCCATGGACCGCAATGTGCGTTCGAAACGTCGATGTTCATGTGTCCTGCAGTTCACATGTCGACGCGCAATTTGCTGCGTTCTTCATCGACCCACGAGCCGAGTGATCCACCGTCCTGGGTGATCTTTTTACAGTTTCCACTGTCTCTTTCAAAACAGTTGCATAGGCGGGACTGAGGCGTTCGACGGCCCCTGTTCCAGTGTTTTGTGTCCAACGGCCTCACGGCCGATGGGCGTCGTACGGCTCCACTCCGGAGCGGACAGGCACTCGGGCGAACGTCATTCAAAACCGGCGCGAGGCGCCAGGTGCCGCAGGCCAGCCGCTCCAGAGCTTCAGCGCTCGTACCACACAACATTTTCCGTTAGTTTTGAGAAGCACGCGTGGTCCCGCACGCGGCGCACGGCTACTGCGAGCCGTACAGGTAGCGTGTTGCACGACACGACACGCACATCGAAAGACATGCAGTCTAGTCGGTAATGATCCTTCCGCAGGTTCACCTACGGAAACCTTGTTACGACTTTTACTTCCTCTAAATGATCAAGTTTGGTCATCTTTCCGGTAGCATCGGCAACGACAGAGTCGATGCCGCGTACCAGTCCGAAGACCTCACTAAATCATTCAATCGGTAGTAGCGACGGGCGGTGTGTACAAAGGGCAGGGACGTAATCAACGCGAGCTTATGACTCGCGCTTACTGGGAATTCCTCGTTCATGGGGAACAATTGCAAGCCCCAATCCCTAGCACGAAGGAGGTTCAGCGGGTTACCCCGACCTTTCGGCCTAGGAAGACACGCTGATTCCTTCAGTGTAGCGCGCGTGCGGCCCAGAACATCTAAGGGCATCACAGACCTGTTATTGCTCAATCTCGTGCGGCTAGAAGCCGCCTGTCCCTCTAAGAAGAAAAGTAATCGCTGACAGCACGAAGGATGTCACGCGACTAGTTAGCAGGCTAGAGTCTCGTTCGTTATCGGAATTAACCAGACAAATCGCTCCACCAACTAAGAACGGCCATGCACCACCACCCACCGAATCAAGAAAGAGCTATCAATCTGTCAATCCTTCCGGTGTCCGGGCCTGGTGAGGTTTCCCGTGTTGAGTCAAATTAAGCCGCAGGCTCCACTCCTGGTGGTGCCCTTCCGTCAATTCCTTTAAGTTTCAGCTTTGCAACCATACTTCCCCCGGAACCCAAAAGCTTTGGTTTCCCGGAGGCTGCCCGCCGAGTCATCGGAGTAACTGCGGCGGATCGCTGGCTGGCATCGTTTATGGTTAGAACTAGGGCGGTATCTGATCGCCTTCGAACCTCTAACTTTCGTTCTTGATTAATGAAAACATACTTGGCAAATGCTTTCGCTTCTGTTCGTCTTGCGACGATCCAAGAATTTCACCTCTAACGTCGCAATACGAATGCCCCCGCCTGTCCCTATTAATCATTACCTCGGGTTCCGAAAACCAACAAAATAGAACCTAGGTCCTATTCCATTATTCCATGCACACAGTATTCAGGCGGGCTTGCCTGCTTTAAGCACTCTAATTTGTTCAAAGTAAACGTGCCGGCCCACCGAGACACTCAATAAAGAGCACCCTGGTAGGATTTCAACGGGGTCCGCCTCGGGACGCACGAGCACGCACGAGGCGGTCGCACGCCTTCGGCTCGCCCCACCGGCAGGACGTCCCACGATACATGCCAGTTAAACACCGACGGGCGGTGAACCAACAGCGTGGGACACAAATCCAACTACGAGCTTTTTAACCGCAACAACTTTAATATACGCTATTGGAGCTGGAATTACCGCGGCTGCTGGCACCAGACTTGCCCTCCAATAGATACTCGTTAAAGGATTTAAAGTGTACTCATTCCGATTACGGGGCCTCGGATGAGTCCCGTATCGTTATTTTTCGTCACTACCTCCCCGTGCCGGGAGTGGGTAATTTGCGCGCCTGCTGCCTTCCTTGGATGTGGTAGCCGTTTCTCAGGCTCCCTCTCCGGAATCGAACCCTGATTCCCCGTTACCCGTTACAACCATGGTAGGCGCAGAACCTACCATCGACAGTTGATAAGGCAGACATTTGAAAGATGCGTCGCCGGTACGAAGACCGTGCGATCAGCCCAAAGTTATTCAGAGTCACCAAGGCAAACGGACCGGACGAGCCGACCGATTGGTTTTGATCTAATAAAAGCGTCCCTTCCATCTCTGGTCGGGACTCTGTTATAAACAACCCACCACCTTACTACATTAGTGGGTCCTAACATTAATACATTTGTATTAAAATGTTGCAGCTATATTAGTGTTAGTTGGTGAGCTACAGTTATATTTTATTAATAACAATGGGCATCTAATATCTACATGTACTATGTATTACCTATTCTTATGACTAGTCTAATTTGTATATATATACTGCAGCATCACATGTGTGCCAGCAAAGATATAAACCTACTTGCTTTTGCCTTGCTCTTCGAGCTAAACCCGAAGAGCATGCCCCTGGCACTGGGCTGGCCTCGATGTTATTTTGCTGCAGTCCCTATGTTAATTTCCTATAACTAAATCCTACAAACTAACTAATCCTACGTCAAATCCGGTGTGTGTCACGTTCGGTGTTTATTCCCCACCCCCCCTGATCCTGCACGTGGCGGATTCCAACTTAGATGTAGTCGGCCGATCCACGCACAGGCGGTATGGGAGTAGGGCTCCTGGACGCAATTGGTAGTTATTGTATCTCGCCTAAATAGTCAATGAGAACTTTTCGAGATACCTCGTTAGCCAAGCTGTTTAAGGTCTGAAATGTTCCCTCTTGTCTGAGTAGTTGGTATGTGTCGCGGTTGGGTAGTCTGTCTCGTAGTGTGTTGGCAACATCATTGAAGAGTGGACATTCGTAAACTACATGCTCAGGTGTACCCTCCGGATCGCCACAGTCACACGCTGGTGTCGCCCTCTTCCCAAATCGACATAAATAAGTCGGGTAGGGTCCATGGCCAGTGAGAAAGTGGATCAACCCTCGCGTAGGCTCGAAGTACTTTAGTTCAAGACGTTCCCTGACATCAGGTAGGAACTGAAAGGTTCTTCGTCCCGTCTCTTCTGCCTCCCAAGTCTCCTGCCAGAGCTCCTCCCCTCTTTTCCTTATCTCTCGCTTATCCCCCACTCTAATACCCATTATGTCCGCAATCTTTTCATAGTTTCCTTTCTTGGCCCAATACCACGCCGCCTGCTCCCTTATCTTTATGTCCAGGGGGCAGAGCCCCATTATGGCTAATAGGGCCCCCCCCGGAGATGTTCTATAGGCACCTACTGCTCTTAGTACCATGTTTCTCTGGACCCTTCTCACGGCCATGGCGGGCACAACCCTCGTGAGCCTGTGCGCCCAGACTCCCGAGCCATATCCCACAACCGAGGTTAAAATACTATTGTGATAAAGTTTAATTAAGTGTGGAGGAAGATGAAATCTTTTGTGACCTATTGAAATGAGATTATTTAATATCTGAAGGGCTCTTTGGGAGACAGTATCAATGTGTTTTCCGAAGTTCCACTTCTCATCAATGATGATTCCCAGGTAACGTGTCTCTCGTCGTCGGAGAACTGGTGAACCGTCTATTCTTACTGTCGGGTTTCTGATGAGTTGTCCTTTTAGTAATAAGTAGGTTGATTTACTAGGTGAAATCATCATTTTAGTCGTGCGGCACCACTGTTGGAGTTTCTCTAAAGCTGTCTCTATTTTTGGTTCAATGTCTTCGCGGCTACGGCCACCGACCAACAGAAGGAGGTCATCCGCATAGGCTATCACATCTAGCACCTCATTACTTTGCTGTAATCTATCTAATAAAGGCTCCATGTGGATGTCCCAAAAAAGGGGTCCTAAGACAGAACCTTGGGGACATCCTTTCGTAATTACCTTCCCAACTCTTTCGCTAGATGATGATAACCAGACCTCTCGATCCTTACAATAGCTCCTCAGGCAACCATATAGCGGCCCTGGACACTCTTTCTCCCGCAAGCAGGAGAAGAGCGAAGGCCACCACAGGTTGTCAAAGGCGCCACTGATATCCACCATGATGCCGACCACGTATTTGTGAGGGGTCGAGCCACAGACCTCGGCCGCCAGAGCAATTGCATCAGATGCCGATCGCCCCGGCCTGAACCCGAACTGCCTGTCACTCATCCCACACAAAACCCGGTGTGCTGTCAGTCTGTCAGCTAGTAATTTCTCTAATACTTTGCCAAATACGTCCAACAGGCAAATCGGCCTGTATGATTTTACTTCTGCAGGGTCCTTTTCTAGTCCTTTCTTTATAATTACTACGTTCGCCATTTTCCATTTCTTCGGAAATCTTTTCTGTCTGACGCATTCGTTATATAGATGTGTTAGTGGCGCAATTAGCTGAGGCGCCAGAAACTGCACTACCTCCGCCACAATGCCGTCTGGCCCAGGTGCTTTCCCTTTTTTTAGTGATCTTATGTGGGTTGCCACCTCCTCCTCTGAGAAGGGGTAGACAGCCGTTTCATTAATATATTCCTCTTGATCTTCTTCTCTAAGTTGCTTCTGCCCCTCTGTCTCCCCATCCGCATTATCGTCAGGCAACAGGGACCGGAGAAGGACCCCCGCAGTCTCCTGCCAGGACTCCGTCATCCCATCCCCGTGCCTGACTGTTGATAGTTCCAGAGGAGAGCGGATTTTTTCCCTTACCAATTTGTACGGAAGCCCCCATGGGTCAGTGACTAGCTGGTTAAGCACGAAGTTTTCCCAGCTTCTCATCCTGACTTCGCGCAGTTCCTTTTGGAACTTCCGCTTTTCCTCTCTATATAGTATCTGCCACCTTTGTCGTTCCTGCCAGACGACACTGCGCTGGTAGTGCTTCCTCAGCCTTCTGACAGACTGACGCAGTTCCCCCAGTTCAGCAGTCCATGGTGACGGAGAGGCCGCCATGGCCCTCCTCCTTGTCGGTACGGCTGCTTTCACCGCTCTTGTCACTGCATTCACCAGTTCCTCAGCTCTCTGGTCCACGTCTATGTCCAGTTGTACATCACCTTCTGGTAATGGAGGAATGTCACACTCCCTCGCTAGACGTTCCCAATTTGCTCTCTTGTAGTTCAGTTGCACCTCCCACCCCATGGCCCAGCGGCACTCTCTTTCTCCCAGGGTGAAACATATTAGATTGTGATCACTTGTGGTAGCGTTTTCTATGACTTTCCAGTTTTGGATAATGTTTGCCATATTTGGAGTTGCAAGGGTAACATCAATATTTGTGCCCTGTCCTCCCCCTGCAGCGTAGGTAGGAGGATTGCCAGCCTTATTTGCAACCACAAGTTGTGATGCCATTATGAATTCTTCGACTTTTTCACCGTTAGCGTCCCTTGTGCCGCTGTACCACAGGGGAGATTTGGCATTGATATCAGCTGTTATCACGAGCTTTCTCCCCTGTAACGCCGTGGTGACTCTCGCTAGATGGTCTAAGTGATGTTCTATGCTATCCCCATACTGGAAATACATGTTTATGAGAGTCATGGTCCCCATAGGGGTTTGTAGCTCCACGACATTACAGTGGCTTGTTGTGAATTGCGAGAGCGTAGTGACTCTTAGGAGTCTATTTGCAATTATAATTGCTGCCTTCGGGTCGTCCCCTCTGCTGACTATTTGCCAGCCCGTGGCAGCGAAAGCTATTTTTCCGGCCAGGGAGTATGGCTCCTGCAGACAGAGTACATCTATTCTCCTCTCCTCCACCTCCCTTCGGAGCTCTTGCATGACGAGTCTGCTGTTATGAGTATTAAGCTGTCCAATAGTTATTTTCGTCATGGGAAGTAAGTATGTATTCGGTCATGTGGCCAAGTCTTGCTCCAGTCGAATGCAATCCGTCCGTGTGCTAAAACTGATTGTTCGTAAATGTCTTTTAGATTAAATGTCTCACCTCGTCTTTCAAAAACTTTCATGAGCAGATCTCGCAAGGCTCCGAAGTTGGTGGGAAGATTCACTGATTTTAGCTGGATCCTGTCAACAGCCTCCATAACCGAGAAGGTTATCTTTCTGCCTTCTTTATGCCCTACGCGGACCACATGTCGTAAGGCAGTGGTCAGGGTAGCCGGCTGCTCCAACCTGGATAGTTGCATGGTGTACTCCAAATTGGGGTACACCCTGACTGGATCAACTGGTGGCAGTCTGACTATTGGTGAACTTTGTGTTGTTGGGCTCGTACTCGAGCTTGTTACTGTATTTTCTTGTATGGGTTGTTGATTATGATTGTCTTTAAGCGTTGCCACAGCCACAGGATGCCCTTGCCGTTGCTGGTGTAATTCCGGCTTTTTTCCCCGGCTTTCAGAGGAGAGAGTTTCAACCATGAGGGGGAGATCAGTTTGTATGCCAATGTCCATAGTTGTAAATTCGGTTTGTATAGCCTTGTCTATTGTTTCAGTTTTAGTGGTGCCCGAGAGCGACCTCAAGAAATCCTTGAATTTGTTTGCCCTCATGGCGTCCCTCCTCCTTTTGCTCGGGGACTTTCGCTTTGGCATCCTGTTCGGTATGCCGGGCTCAGCCATAGTCGGTTCTAGCAATTAACCTTTGCTCCAACATTTTGTATGTCGGGCAATTCCTGCCTGTGGCTCCGCAAGACTTCTTCCCACGATTTTTGCACGGTATGCAGACTGCAGCCGCCTTGCAATCTTTGCGGCCGTGACCGTGTTCCCCACACCTGGTGCATGCCGGCTCCCTGGTGCACAGCCTCAAGACGTGGTCCAAGTCCCCACAGTTGTGGCAACGAGGTACCACGACATAATCCCTAGTATTTATGGCGTGAAAGCCAACATATATTCTGCCCATTGTTATTATTTTTCTCCACATCTGTGCTGATACCTCGGCGACGTGATGTACAACATCACGACCCCTTGGCCCAGTTTTAAATTTTAATTTGAAACTATTTTTGAATTCCTCTTCATCTATATCATCAAAGTTTTGCATTCTGATTGTATCTGACAGTTCGTCATTGGACATTATTGTTGGAACGTCATATAGTATGACGAGAGGATTTCTTTTCCTCGGTGGTTCGCATTTGACCACCGAGTTCAGTTTTTGGTTGTTTAGCAATTTATCTTTATCCTCCTCAGAGGCTACTTCTACAATAACAGAGTTTCTACTAGGTTTAACTTTTTTGATTCTGATTTTGTCTTTCACCGGGTCTATGCTTTTTGTGAATAATTCTTGAATCTTTTTCACACTTGTGTCTTGCCCAGGTAGTGTCCTGAGGAAGACTGCTGTGTCTGTTCTCTTTGTCATTTTTTCAATGGTGTCTTTTGTCGTGTTTTGTGGGCGCTTAGTGGGCGCTTGCGTGGCCACGGCCGCCCACGTCTTTGTCGGTTGACTCCTTAATCTACTATTCTCCTTTTCTAATTCCTCTACCCTACCTTCTAGTTTGGCGTGGGCAATAGCCCAAACTGAAAGCTCATTTTTGATAATGGCAAGTCCTGCTTGGTTTATCTTTCCATTTTTAATCTGCTGCTCCATGAGCGACATGATTCTCGTATATCGTCCCATGACTGTTTCATTCTCTGCCTGTCCCTGCTCGTCCTGAGGAGAGGGATCAGGCGCAAAGGAAGCTCGCTGAGGCGCACACGAATCACTCGTTTCGTTCGTAGCCATATTTAACGAGTGATGAAAGAAGTGGGAGCCCGTCTCTTGCCCCGGACCGGCTCCACTGGCATGGGGGGGGACTTCTGCAGCTCGCCCACCGACCTCGCCCCTAGGTCAAGGGCACTCCAGAGCTGCCGGGTTCAGCGCGCCGTCACCAGCGCACTGGTCCCCATCGATGGCCCCGTCGTCGACGATTTCACACGACGCTCCTCGGCAACTGCACCCCGCACTCCGGAGAGGCAGATGCACCCCTCGCCCTTCGCCGCCTACTTGCCCGAGTTTCCACCAGAGGGCCAGGGACCCACTCCTACTCAGGTGGTGGGTCGGTCCCCCAGTCGTTCAGCGGTCTGGGCCCATCTAACCTAGCCCAGGCGATGTCACCACCTCCTGGGTTTGGCAGAACACGCCCCGGTTACCCAGGGGCGCGGCGAAGCACCCTTGCCGACTCGCGCCGTGATCCCACGCCGACAAACGAGGTCGCCGGCATGCAGAGCACCTGCTGGTCTGTGCCCTGCGAACAGAAAGGGACTGGTGTTCGGTCCCTCGACACAGCTCCCCCTGTGCCACGCACCCTTCGCTTTCGCATCGGGTTGGGTCGCAGCTCTCCCTTTTGTCGCGAGGCAGAATGCCAAGCTTAACATCTGGCACCACGGGAAGGCGGAAAGAGCCACTTGGGAAGGAGAGGCTATGAGAGACGCATCACTTCCCCTGTGAGGACTGCCACGGCACACCCGACTGGAAAGCGATACGCCCCAGTGCGAGCTTCCGTGCCTTACGGCGCGCTGGTAACGGGCGGGCCCGCACCAAGACGCGCCGTCAAGTGACTGACCTCACGCCAGACTCGGGACTCTGTTTGCATGTATTAGCTCTAGAATTACCACAGTTATCCAAGTAACGTGGGTACGATCTAAGGAACCATAACTGATTTAATGAGCCATTCGCGGTTTCACCTTAATGCGGCTTGTACTGAGACATGCATGGCTTAATCTTTGAGACAAGCATATGACTACTGGCAGGATCAACCAGGGAGCTGCGTCAACTAGAGCTGAGCAGCCGGCCGCCCGGGAGTGTGTCCCGGATGCCCGCGCGAACACGCAAGCGTCCGCTCAATTATTCTGCAAACAGGAGGAGGCTGGGCTCCCCTGCACGATACACCTCGAAACCCTCTCAGGTCCCGGCGGCGCGCAGCGCCGTCCTAAGTACTTGGTCGGGTTCGAGAGAGGCGCAATCGCCCGGAGATAGGCGAGTAGACGCTTTCAGTGCGACCACCCGTGCTCCCAACTGAGCTTGCCGCTGCCGACAGAGTCCCGGGAGCGTGCTGTCGTGGTGTTGCCGGCGGGAGACAACACGCGGCCACAAACAGTGACCGGGCAGCTCCAACGCCAGCGCCACAGAGGGGCAGAGCCCCACTTGGGTGCCAAAGCGAACTCTCCCAGCACAGCGCACGCGCCAACACATCCGCACAGCTGCGATACAAACCACCTGCGAGAACCGCGGGGGCGACCGAGCAGCAGACGGCGTCGCGGCGCCGAGTGCCGGGCGGCGGCGCATCCTCAACGTACACAGTCCTCAATCGGACCAGCACACTGCAGATGTCCACCGCGCTTCGCACCGGGCCCGGGAGGACCCACTTTGGCCGCACGGCGCCGCGCGCTGGGTGCGCCGGCACGCAGATGCGCCGCCTGCCGCGTCCGTCAGCCGGCGCGCCTGCCACTGGGCGTCCCCACCAGCCGGCTGCCGCGCGTGCGCCCACGCAGCGCGCGGCCAGCACGCCGGGCGCCCCCCCCTCACCGGCCGGGGACGGTCCCACCCAGCCATCGCCGCGTATCGCTTCATACCCACATGCCCACTCACGTTCGTGGGTATGACGGGTGTCGCTGAAGCAACCGGTTAATACCTGTACCGATCGTCGATATCAACGATTCACCTCCAGCGCGAACAACCGCGCAACAACGGATTTCCAGTTCATTTGCGTAACTTGGGCAGCAAACGTAGACGTCCATCTACATTTGCGAATTCAATGGGTCTTGCATGCCTGGATGTTATGAGTCACGACACGCCACATCAATCCACATACATGCTGCGACGTATGCACGAGAGAACACGTGGAAGGTGGCCCGCGTACGTATGCGGATGCCATTGCACAGCTGCGAAGCTCATTGAACACGCAAACTCCTGACTGACGAACTAGAGGCGACAGGGGAGGGGGGGGGCGATATACGTCTTATAGCAGTACACATTACAGTGGATAGCGGGACCATGTGGAACGTACGCAACACTCGCTAGATGTTGTGAGGGTACGCACCGTAACATGAGTCAATACGCAGGACACCAGAGTGTGTGCGCAGCGAACTATGTTGAGAGGGTTGCGATTAGGCAACGCTACACGAATTTCTAGATTCATATAACAAACAATTACAGGGCACGTTAAGGCGCAACGTGGGTTAGGTTAGGGCCCAACGTAGGTTAGGTTAGGGCCCAACGTAGGTTAGGTTAGGGCCCAACGTAGGTTAGGTTAGGGCCCAACGTAGGTTAGGTTAGGGCCCAACGTAGGTTAGGTTAGGGCCCAACTTAGGTTAGGTTAGGGCCCAACTTAGGTTAGGTTAGGGCCCAACTTAGGTTAGGTTAGGGCCCAACTTAGGTTAGGTTAGGGCCCAACTTAGGTTAGGTTAGGGCCCAACTTAGGTTAGGTTAGGGCCCAACTTAGGTTAGGTTAGGGGCCAACTTAGGTTAGGTTAGGGCCCAACTTAGGTTAGGTTAGGGCCCAACTTAGGTTAGGTTAGGGCCCAACTTAGGTTAGGTTAGGGCCCAACTTAGGTTAGGTTAGGGCCCAACTTAGGTTAGGTTAGGGCCCAACTTAGGTTAGGTTAGGGCCCAACTTAGGTTAGGTTAGGGCCCAACTTAGGTTAGGTTAGGGCGCAACATAGGTTAGGTTAAGGCGCAACATAGGTTAGGTTAAGGCGCAACATAGGTTAGGTTAAGGCGCAACATAGGTTAGGTTAAGGCGCAACATAGGTTAGGTTAAGGCGCAACATAGGTTAGGTTAAGGCGCAACATAGGTTAGGTTAAGGCGCAACATAGGTTAGGTTAAGGCGCAACATAGGTTAGGTTAAGGCGCAACATAGGTTAGGTTAAGGCGCAACATAGGTTAGGTTAAGGCGCAACATAGGTTAGGTTAAGGCGCAACATAGGTTAGGTTAAGGCGCAACATAGGTTAGGTTAAGGCGCAACATAGGTTAGGTTAAGGTGCAACATAGGTTAGGTTAAGGGATGGTGTATGAGGGGGGAGGGGACGAGGTTCGTTCATAGTGATGATGGTAAGTGGACGCCTGAGGCACCCTGAGATGTGTCACGTCTGGATGCACCTTTCTCTCAGGGGAGGTGGTGCGCCGGTTGCGTGGGTGTGGCAAGGGAGTGGCAGGCCTGTGTCTTTCATTCCTGCCATTGCTTATATGCTGTGAGACAAGGCAGTGTGGTGGTGTTGGTTGCACCCCTGTGTAGGACATGTGTGGGTGTTTGTGGGTTATCTGAGTAATGATGGTTGTTGGAAGAGTGAGATATTCTGTTTTTGGGGTGGACCTCCTGGTTTTGTTATCATAGTGTGAATGGTGTAATGTGGCGGAGAGGATGCACTGGATGTTGTTCCATGCTGGTGCTTAGATATTTTGTCTGTGTCTGTTACAGCCAGAGAGTAGTGTGTGATAGAGTGTCTGGGTGACGTGTAGTTCGCATGTGTGCACAGACTGTCAGCATGTATAGGGACTGTTGTATGTCGTATGCCATCTATATTCCGATGGCTCTGCATCTATTAGTAATCAGCGCCATGTATCAGTTTAATCTGGTTGCGGTCACGCGGTGTTCTATCTCTGTACAGTAGTAGAGGTGCGACTGCATTACGTAGCTACCCCTTGCGGCAGCTTTCCCCGGTGTATGGCATACGATTATCGGCAATCAGTCGATTAGTGACAACTGGTCGTGTGACAACGTCACATGTCTGCGGGTGGGATACGCTACACCCTGCCTGTGGGTCAGGGCTCAGGAAAGCTCTCCTGACACTGACCGTCATTACCCGTCTGAGTAATATATTGCGGAGCGCTTTTAGCCATTGCCC
>NC_064620.1:306064045-306069045 GCF_023898315.1 Schistocerca nitens
CGGCCATGCACCACCACCCACCGAATCAAGAAAGAGCTATCAATCTGTCAATCCTTCCGGTGTCCGGGCCTGGTGAGGTTTCCCGTGTTGAGTCAAATTAAGCCGCAGGCTCCACTCCTGGTGGTGCCCTTCCGTCAATTCCTTTAAGTTTCAGCTTTGCAACCATACTTCCCCCGGAACCCAAAAGCTTTGGTTTCCCGGAGGCTGCCCGCCGAGTCATCGGAGGAACTGTGGCGGATCGCTGGCTGGCATCGTTTATGGTTAGAACTAGGGCGGTATCTGATCGCCTTCGAACCTCTAACTTTCGTTCTTGATTAATGAAAACATACTTGGCAAATGCTTTCGCTTCTGTTCGTCTTGCGACGATCCAAGAATTTCACCTCTAACGTCGCAATACGAATGCCCCCGCCTGTCCCTATTAATCATTACCTCGGGTTCCGAAAACCAACAAAATAGAACCGAGGTCCTATTCCATTATTCCATGCACACAGTATTCAGGCGGGCTTGCCTGCTTTAAGCACTCTAATTTGTTCAAAGTAAACGTGCCGGCCCACCGAGACACTCAATAAAGAGCACCCTGGTAGGATTTCAACGGGGTCCGCCTCGGGACGCACGAGCACGCACGAGGCGGTCGCACGCCTTCGGCTCGCCCCACCGGCAGGACGTCCCACGATACATGCCAGTTAAACACCGACGGGCGGTGAACCAACAGCGTGGGACACAAATCCAACTACGAGCTTTTTAACCGCAACAACTTTAATATACGCTATTGGAGCTGGAATTACCGCGGCTGCTGGCACCAGACTTGCCCTCCAATAGATACTCGTTAAAGGATTTAAAGTGTACTCATTCCGATTACGGGGCCTCGGATGAGTCCCGTATCGTTATTTTTCGTCACTACCTCCCCGTGCCGGGAGTGGGTAATTTGCGCGCCTGCTGCCTTCCTTGGATGTGGTAGCCGTTTCTCAGGCTCCCTCTCCGGAATCGAACCCTGATTCCCCGTTACCCGTTACAACCATGGTAGGCGCAGAACCTACCATCGACAGTTGATAAGGCAGACATTTGAAAGATGCGTCGCCGGTACGAAGACCGTGCGATCAGCCCAAAGTTATTCAGAGTCACCAAGGCAAACGGACCGGACGAGCCGACCGATTGGTTTTGATCTAATAAAAGCGTCCCTTCCATCTCTGGTCGGGACTCTGTTTGCATGTATTAGCTCTAGAATTACCACAGTTATCCAAGTAACGTGGGTACGATCTAAGGAACCATAACTGATTTAATGAGCCATTCGCGGTTTCACCTTAATGCGGCTTGTACTGAGACATGCATGGCTTAATCTTTGAGACAAGCATATGACTACTGGCAGGATCAACCAGGGAGCTGCGTCAACTAGAGCTGAGCAGCCGGCCGCCCGGGAGTGTGTCCCGGAGGCCCGCGCGAACACGCAAGCGTCCGCTCAATTATTCTGCAAACAGGAGGAGGCTGGGCTCCCCTGCACGATACACCTCGAAACCCTCTCAGGTCCCGGCGGCGCGCAGCGCCGTCCTAAGTACTTGGTCGGGTTCGAGGGAGGCGCAATCGCCCGGAGATAGGCGAGTAGACGCTTTCAGTGCGACCACCCGTGCTCCCAACTGAGCTTGCCGCTGCCGACAGAGGCCCGGGAGCGTGCTGTCGTGGTGTTGCCGGCGGGAGACAACACGCGGCCACAAACAGTGACCGGGCAGCTCCAACGCCAGCGCCACAGAGGGGCAGAGCCCCACTTGGGTGCCAAAGCGAACTCTCCCAGCACAGCGCACGCGCCAACACATCCGCACAGCTGCGATACAAACCACCTGCGAGAACCGCGGGGGCGACCGAGCAGCAGACGGCGTCGCGGCGCCGAGTGCCGGGCGGCGGCGCATCCTCAACGCACACAGTCCTCAATCGGACCAGCACACTGCAGATGTCCACCGCGCTTCGCACCGGGCCCGGGAGGACCCACTTTGGCCGCACGGCGCCGCGCGCTGGGTGCGCCGGCACGCAGATGCGCCGCCTGCCGCGTCCGTCAGCCGGCGCGCCTGCCACTGGGCGCCCCCACCAGCCGGCTGCCGCGCGTGCGCCCACGCAGCGCGCGGCCAGCACGCCGGGCGCCCCCCCCTCACCGGCCGGGGACGGTCCCACCCAGCCACCGCCGCGTATCGCTTCATACCCACATGCCCACTCACGTTCGTGGGTATGACGGGTGTCGCTGAAGCAACCGGTTAATACCTGTACCGATCGTCGATATCAACGATTCACCTCCAGCGCGAACAACCGCGCAACAACGGATTTCCAGTTCATTTGCGTAACTTGGGCAGCAAACGTAGACATCCATCTACATTTGCGACTTCTACGAGTCTTGCATGCCTGGATGTTGTGTGTCACGACGCACTACATCAGCATACATACACGCTGCGACGTGTGCACGAAAGAACACGTGGAAGGTGGCCAGCGTACGTATGCGAATGCCATTGCACAGCTGCGAAGCGCATTCAACACGCGAACTCCTGAGCGACGAGCTAGAGGTGACAGGAGGGGAGGGGGGGGCGGGGGCGATATACGTCCTATTGCAGTACACAATACAGTGGATAGCGGGACCATGTGGAAAGTAAGCAACACTCGCAAGATGTGAGGGTACGCACCGTAAAATGAATCAATACGCAGAACACCAGAGTGTGCGCGAAGTGAACTATGTTGAGATGGTTGCAATTAGGCAACGCTACACGAATTCCTAGATTCATATAACTAACAATTACAGGGCAGGTTAAGGCGCAACGTAGGTTAGGTTAGGGCCCAACATAGGTTAGGTTAGGGCCCAACATAGGTTAGGTTAGGGCCCAACATAGGTTAGGTTAGGGCCCAACATAGGTTAGGTTAAGGCGCAACATAGGTTAGGTTAAGGCGCAACATAGGTTAGGTTAAGCCCCAACTTAGGTTAGGTTAAGCCCCAACTTAGGTTAGGTTAAGCCCCAACTTAGGTTAGGTTAAGCCCCAACATAGGTTAGGTTAAGGCGCAACATAGGTTAGGTTAAGGCGCAACATAGGTTAGGTTAAGCCCCAACTTAGGTTAGGTTAAGCCCCAACTTAGGTTAGGTTAAGCCCCAACTTAGGTTAGGTTAAGCCCCAACTTAGGTTAGGTTAAGCCCCAACTAAGGTTAGGTTAAGCCCCAACTTAGGTTAGGTTAAGCCCCAACTTAGGTTAGGTTAAGCCCCAACTTAGGTTAGGTTAAGCCCCAACTTAGGTTAGGTTAAGCCCCAACTTAGGTTAGGTTAAGCCCCAACTTAGGTTAGGTTAAGCCCCAACTTAGGTTAGGTTAAGCCCCAACTTAGGTTAGGTTAAGCCCCAACTTAGGTTAGGTTAAGCCCCAACTTAGGTTAGGTTAAGCCCCAACTTAGGTTAGGTTAAGCCCCAACTTAGGTTAGGTTAAGCCCCAACTTAGGTTAGGTTAAGCCCCAACTTAGGTTAGGTTAAGGTGCAACATAGGTTAGGTTAAGGTGCAACATAGGTTAGGTTAAGGTGCAACATAGGTTAGGTTAAGGTGCAACATAGGTTAGGTTAAGGTGCAACATAGGTTAGGTTAAGGTGCAAAATAGGTTAGGTTAAGGTGCAAAATAGGTTAGGTTAAGGGATGGTGTATGAGGGGGGAGGGGACGAGGTTCGTTCATAGTGATGATGGTAAGTGGACGCCTGAGGCACCCTGAGATGTGTCACGTCAGGATGCACCTTTCTCTCAGGGGAGGTGGTGCGCCGGTTGCGTGGGTGTGGCAAGGGAGTGGCAGGCCTGTGTCTTTCATTCCTGCCATTGCTTATATGCTGTGAGACAAGGCAGTGTGGTGGTGTTGGTTGCACCCCTGTGTAGGACATGTGTGGGTGTTTGTGGCATATCTAAGTAATGATGGTTGTTGGAAGAGTGAGATATTCTGTTTTTGGGGTGGACCTCCTGGTTTTGTTATCATAGTGTGAATGGTGTAATGTGGCGGAGAGGATGCACTGGATGTTGTTCCATGCTGGTGCTTAGATATTTTGTCTGTGTCTGTTAGAGCCAGAGAGTAGTGTGTGATAGAGTGTCTGGGTGACGTGTAGTTCGCATGTGTGCACAGACTGTCAGCATGTATAGGGACTGTTGTATGCCATCTATATTCCGATGGCTCTGCATCTATTAGTAATCAGCGCCATGTATCAGTTTAATCTGGTTGCGGTCACGCGGTGTTCTATCTCTGTACAGTAGTAGAGGTGCGACTGCACTACGTAGCTACCCCTTGCGGCAGCTTTCCCCGGTGTATGGCATATGATTATCGGCAATCAGTCGATTAGTGACAACTGGTCGTGTGACAACGTCACATGTCTGCGGGTGGGATACGCTACACCCTGCCTGTGGGTCAGGGCTCAGGAAAGCTCTCCTGACACTGAGCGCTCGGACCGTCATTACCCGTCTGAGTAATATATTGCGGAGCGCTTTTAGCCATTGCCCAGAGTCTTTGCGACTGCGAGTGCAACGCCCATGGGGATCGACATGGTTGGGGCGCTTTCTAGCTGATCGCTCGGCATCGGAATCCGTACTGTGAGCAACGCAATCGCGCACAGACTTAGAGCATGTGTAGGGACAGCGGGAATTTCGCATCTTGGATAAAACTCTTCATGAAACGGACGATATAGGGGTGGATTGCAACTTACGACTGCGAGAAGAGTCCGCCGTTCATCCGCTGGAGTTGCGAGTTGGGCTGTTGGGGTGGAGCACGTACGGGTGCGGGTGGAGTGATTGTCGGTCGACCACTTTCTGCGGCGCAGGCACTGGCGTCGGGGCTCCTGGGGTGGTCAGAGGATGCAGTCTTGGTGCGTGGGGTCGAAAAATGTGTACTGTCGGCCCAGCGATGTCTTAGTCAGCTTGCGTCTCATAGGTGGCGGTATCGTCGTTCCAGGGGTCATGTTGTGGGAGATCGACAGATGGCGTTACTTTTTGTGGTGCGCTCGACATGGTGGA
>NC_064620.1:306076545-306079045 GCF_023898315.1 Schistocerca nitens
CGAATGCCCCCGCCTGTCCCTATTAATCATTACCTCGGGTTCCGAAAACCAACAAAATAGAACCGAGGTCCTATTCCATTATTCCATGCACACAGTATTCAGGCGGGCTTGCCTGCTTTAAGCACTCTAATTTGTTCAAAGTAAACGTGCCGGCCCACCGAGACACTCAATAAAGAGCACCCTGGTAGGATTTCAACGGGGTCCGCCTCGGGACGCACGAGCACGCACGAGGCGGTCGCACGCCTTCGGCTCGCCCCACCGGCAGGACGTCCCACGATACATGCCAGTTAAACACCGACGGGCGGTGAACCAACAGCGTGGGACACAAATCCAACTACGAGCTTTTTAACCGCAACAACTTTAATATACGCTATTGGAGCTGGAATTACCGCGGCTGCTGGCACCAGACTTGCCCTCCAATAGATACTCGTTAAAGGATTTAAAGTGTACTCATTCCGATTACGGGGCCTCGGATGAGTCCCGTATCGTTATTTTTCGTCACTACCTCCCCGTGCCGGGAGTGGGTAATTTGCGCGCCTGCTGCCTTCCTTGGATGTGGTAGCCGTTTCTCAGGCTCCCTCTCCGGAATCGAACCCTGATTCCCCGTTACCCGTTACAACCATGGTAGGCGCAGAACCTACCATCGACAGTTGATAAGGCAGACATTTGAAAGATGCGTCGCCGGTACGAAGACCGTGCGATCAGCCCAAAGTTATTCAGAGTCACCAAGGCAAACGGACCGGACGAGCCGACCGATTGGTTTTGATCTAATAAAAGCGTCCCTTCCATCTCTGGTCGGGACTCTGTTTGCATGTATTAGCTCTAGAATTACCACAGTTATCCAAGTAACGTGGGTACGATCTAAGGAACCATAACTGATTTAATGAGCCATTCGCGGTTTTCACCTTAATGCGGCTTGTACTGAGACATGCATGGCTTAATCTTTGAGACAAGCATATGACTACTGGCAGGATCAACCAGGGAGCTGCGTCAACTAGAGCTGAGCAGCCGGCCGCCCGGGAGTGTGTCCCGGAGGCCCGCCCGAACACGCAAGCGTTCGCTCAATTATTCTGCAAACAGGAGGAGGCTGGGCTCCCCTGCACGATACACCTCGAAACCCTCTCAGGTCCCGGCGGCGCGCAGCGCCGTCCTAAGTACTTGGTCGGGTTCGAGGGAGGCGCAATCGCCCGGAGATAGGCGAGTAGACGCTTTCAGTGCGACCACCCGTGCTCCCAACTGAGCTTGCCGCTGCCGACAGAGGCCCGGGAGCGTGCTGTCGTGGTGTTGCCGGCGGGAGACAACACGCGGCCACAAACAGTGACCGGGCAGCTCCAACGCCAGCGCCACAGAGGGGCAGAGCCCCACTTGGGTGCCAAAGCGAACTCTCCCAGCACAGCGCACGCGCCAACACATCCGCACAGCTGCGATACAAACCACCTGCGAGAACCGCGGGGGCGACCGAGCAGCAGACGGCGTCGCGGCGCCGAGTGCCGGGCGGCGGCGCATCCTCAACGCACACAGTCCTCAATCGGACCAGCACACTGCAGATGTCCACCGCGCTTCGCACCGGGCCCGGGAGGACCCACTTTGGCCGCACGGCGCCGCGCGCTGGGTGCGCCGGCACGCAGATGCGCCGCCTGCCGCGTCCGTCAGCCGGCGCGCCTGCCACTGGGCGCCCCCACCAGCCGGCTGCCGCGCGTGCGCCCACGCAGCGCGCGGCCAGCACGCCGGGCGCCCCCCCCTCACCGGCCGGGGACGGTCCCACCCAGCCACCGCCGCGTATCGCTTCATACCCACATGCCCACTCACGTTCGTGGGTATGACGGGTGTCGCTGAAGCAACCGGTTAATACCTGTACCGATCGTCGATATCAACGATTCACCTCCAGCGCGAACAACCGCGCAACAACGGATTTCCAGTTCATTTGCGTAACTTGGGCAGCAAACGTAGACATCCATCTACATTTGCGACTTCTACGAGTCTTGCATGCCTGGATGTTGTGTGTCACGACGCACTACATCAGCATACATACACGCTGCGACGTGTGCACGAAAGAACACGTGGAAGGTGGCCAGCGTACGTATGCGAATGCCATTGCACAGCTGCGAAGCGCATTCAACACGCGAACTCCTGAGCGACGAGCTAGAGGTGACAGGAGGGGAGGGGGGGGCGGGGGCGATATACGTCCTATTGCAGTACACAATACAGTGGATAGCGGGACCATGTGGAAAGTAAGCAACACTCGCAAGATGTGAGGGTACGCACCGTAAAATGAATCAATACGCAGAACACCAGAGTGTGCGCGAAGTGAACTATGTTGAGATGGTTGCAATTAGGCAACGCTACACGAATTCCTAGATTCATATAACTAACAATTACAGGGCAGGTTAAGGCGCAACGTAGGTTAGGTTAGGGCCCAACATAGGTTAGGTTAGGGCCCAACATAGGTTAGGTTAGGGCCCAACATAGGTTAGGTTAGGGCCCAACATAGGTTAGGTTA
>NC_064620.1:306089045-306091545 GCF_023898315.1 Schistocerca nitens
ACAACACGCGGCCACAAACAGTGACCGGGCAGCTCCAACGCCAGCGCCACAGAGGGGCAGAGCCCCACTTGGGTGCCAAAGCGAACTCTCCCAGCACAGCGCACGCGCCAACACATCCGCACAGCTGCGATACAAACCACCTGCGAGAACCGCGGGGGCGACCGAGCAGCAGACGGCGTCGCGGCGCCGAGTGCCGGGCGGCGGCGCATCCTCAACGCACACAGTCCTCAATCGGACCAGCACACTGCAGATGTCCACCGCGCTTCGCACCGGGCCCGGGAGGACCCACTTTGGCCGCACGGCGCCGCGCGCTGGGTGCGCCGGCACGCAGATGCGCCGCCTGCCGCGTCCGTCAGCCGGCGCGCCTGCCACTGGGCGCCCCCACCAGCCGGCTGCCGCGCGTGCGCCCACGCAGCGCGCGGCCAGCACGCCGGGCGCCCCCCCCTCACCGGCCGGGGACGGTCCCACCCAGCCACCGCCGCGTATCGCTTCATACCCACATGCCCACTCACGTTCGTGGGTATGACGGGTGTCGCTGAAGCAACCGGTTAATACCTGTACCGATCGTCGATATCAACGATTCACCTCCAGCGCGAACAACCGCGCAACAACGGATTTCCAGTTCATTTGCGTAACTTGGGCAGCAAACGTAGACATCCATCTACATTTGCGACTTCTACGAGTCTTGCATGCCTGGATGTTGTGTGTCACGACGCACTACATCAGCATACATACACGCTGCGACGTGTGCACGAAAGAACACGTGGAAGGTGGCCAGCGTACGTATGCGAATGCCATTGCACAGCTGCGAAGCGCATTCAACACGCGAACTCCTGAGCGACGAGCTAGAGGTGACAGGAGGGGAGGGGGGGGCGGGGGCGATATACGTCCTATTGCAGTACACAATACAGTGGATAGCGGGACCATGTGGAAAGTAAGCAACACTCGCAAGATGTGAGGGTACGCACCGTAAAATGAATCAATACGCAGAACACCAGAGTGTGCGCGAAGTGAACTATGTTGAGATGGTTGCAATTAGGCAACGCTACACGAATTCCTAGATTCATATAACTAACAATTACAGGGCAGGTTAAGGCGCAACGTAGGTTAGGTTAGGGCCCAACATAGGTTAGGTTAGGGCCCAACATAGGTTAGGTTAGGGCCCAACATAGGTTAGGTTAGGGCCCAACATAGGTTAGGTTAAGGCGCAACATAGGTTAGGTTAAGGCGCAACATAGGTTAGGTTAAGCCCCAACTTAGGTTAGGTTAAGCCCCAACTTAGGTTAGGTTAAGCCCCAACTTAGGTTAGGTTAAGCCCCAACATAGGTTAGGTTAAGGCGCAACATAGGTTAGGTTAAGGCGCAACATAGGTTAGGTTAAGCCCCAACTTAGGTTAGGTTAAGCCCCAACTTAGGTTAGGTTAAGCCCCAACTTAGGTTAGGTTAAGCCCCAACTTAGGTTAGGTTAAGCCCCAACTAAGGTTAGGTTAAGCCCCAACTTAGGTTAGGTTAAGCCCCAACTTAGGTTAGGTTAAGCCCCAACTTAGGTTAGGTTAAGCCCCAACTTAGGTTAGGTTAAGCCCCAACTTAGGTTAGGTTAAGCCCCAACTTAGGTTAGGTTAAGCCCCAACTTAGGTTAGGTTAAGCCCCAACTTAGGTTAGGTTAAGCCCCAACTTAGGTTAGGTTAAGCCCCAACTTAGGTTAGGTTAAGCCCCAACTTAGGTTAGGTTAAGCCCCAACTTAGGTTAGGTTAAGCCCCAACTTAGGTTAGGTTAAGCCCCAACTTAGGTTAGGTTAAGGTGCAACATAGGTTAGGTTAAGGTGCAACATAGGTTAGGTTAAGGTGCAACATAGGTTAGGTTAAGGTGCAACATAGGTTAGGTTAAGGTGCAACATAGGTTAGGTTAAGGTGCAAAATAGGTTAGGTTAAGGTGCAAAATAGGTTAGGTTAAGGGATGGTGTATGAGGGGGGAGGGGACGAGGTTCGTTCATAGTGATGATGGTAAGTGGACGCCTGAGGCACCCTGAGATGTGTCACGTCAGGATGCACCTTTCTCTCAGGGGAGGTGGTGCGCCGGTTGCGTGGGTGTGACAAGGGAGTGGCAGGCCTGTGTCTTTCATTCCTGCCATTGCTTATATGCTGTGAGACAAGGCAGTGTGGTGGTGTTGGTTGCACCCCTGTGTAGGACATGTGTGGGTGTTTGTGGCATATCTAAGTAATGATGGTTGTTGGAAGAGTGAGATATTCTGTTTTTGGGGTGGACCTCCTGGTTTTGTTATCATAGTGTGAATGGTGTAATGTGGCGGAGAGGATGCACTGGATGTTGTTCCATGCTGGTGCTTAGATATTTTGTCTGTGTCTGTTAGAGCCAGAGAGTAGTGTGTGATAGAGTGTCTGGGTGACGTGTAGTTCGCATGTGTGCACAGACTGTCAGCATGTATAGGGACTGTTGTATGCCATCTATATTCCGATGGCTCTGCATCTATTAGTAATCAGCGC
>NC_064620.1:306096545-306099045 GCF_023898315.1 Schistocerca nitens
AGGTGTTTTCCAACATCCCATCCCGGGGGATGAATGCCCGCTGACGTTCGTCCACAGCACATGCGCGCATCAGGCGTGACGCGAGAACCTTGTGAAAGGTCCGCGCCAGCACCGAGCAGACCGTAATGGGGCGAAAGTCAGCGGGGGATGTTGGTGCAGCCGTTTTGGGGAGAAGGGACGTCCGCGCGCGAAGTAGACGCTCCGGAAGGGCGCGGGCCAGAAGGAAGAGATTCATCAGTTTCACCAGGACTTCGTGCGGCAGGCGCCGCAGCTCCGCTGGGGTTAGGCCGTCCGGTCCGGCTGCTGATCCCCTGGGCGGCAAGGCGGCAGCGACCTCCTCAAGTGTGACCGGGCCCCATAGGCACTCAACAGCGACAGGCTGCGAGTGCGGGAGGAGGCGGTCACGGATGAAGCCCGCGGTCGAGATGGGCTTCTTAGTGAAGAGGTCCGCCCAGAAGTCCAGCAGACCTGGGATGACAGGTGGCGGCTGCAGCAGGGTGCCATCCAGGAGGCCGCGCACGCAACGTGCACGCGACCTTCGGAAGGCATCCTGCGTTCTTGCGTATTCCCAGCGGCGCCGCTTGCGCTTCTGCAGCGGCGGAGCGGCAGGCGGCCGCTTAGATGGTTGGCGCGGCCGCTGTGTCCTGGTGATCGATTTCTCCCCTCTGGACCCGACCGACGCAAGGGCATCCGGGAGCATGCCCAGGATGACATCGGGCGGCGTGCCCCGCCCCAGACCAATGACTCGATCCAGAGCAGAGAAACGCTGGGCGGAAGCAGGTAGTCCCGCCAGATGCTCCCAGATGGCGGCGTCAGTCGGCCCCTCCGGCGGCGGCCCGGTGGTGTCGGCCGCGAAGTCCTCGGCTGCGTCGTCGGACGGCGCAGCGGCATCGCCCGCATCGGGCGGCGGAGTCGCCGCACCCCGGCGGGACGCCGGCTCTTCCCCCCGACCGAGCTCAAGTGCATCCATGAATTGGCGGACAAGCTGCTTGTGGGCAGCTTTCCGCCGTTGGCACTTGATTGCTTCAAGCGTTCGGTCGGGGAACATGCTAGTTAGCTCCTGGTTGACAAAGAAGAACCGTGCGTCCCTCTCGAGGAACAGTTCGGCCTCCGCCTTGGCGAGCGATAGGACTTCTTCCTCCGTCCACCTCGCGCGATGCCTCTCCGTGACGATCTCCGCGTTGGCGGCCGCTAGATGTTGGCGGCGGCGATGGACCCCGAGACCGTTTTTGGTCGTGAAGCTGCGGTGACACTCACTGCAGGTATAGGCTGCAACAGTTACAGAATCTACGGCACGGCCGGTAGGCCGGCTAGGTGCTGGGGAAGCTGGGGTGGCGCCTTCAGCGGAAGGGCCACCACTCGTGTTTTCTTGTGTGCTGCCCCCAACTAATAGGTATAATGCGAGGGGGGGCTGGTAACCCCCCCAAGCCCCTGGTGAGAGTCATAGTTACTCCCGCCGTTTACCCGCGCTTGCTTGAATTTCTTCACGTTGACATTCAGAGCACTGGGCAGAAATCACATTGCGTCAACACCCGCTAGGGCCATCGCAATGCTTTGTTTTAATTAGACAGTCGGATTCCCCCAGTCCGTGCCAGTTCTGAGTTGATCGTTGAATGGCGGCCGAAGAGAATCCGCGCACCCGCGCGCCCCCGGAGGAGCACGCTAAGGCGGACGCGGCCTCGCAGCAAGGAAGATCCGTGGGAGGCCAAGGCACGGGACCGAGCTCGGATCCTGCACGCAGGTTGAAGCACCGGGGCGCGAACGCCGCACAGGCGCGCGCATCCTGCACCGCCGGCCAGCACAAGGCCGACCAACGGCGAGAGCAGACCACACCCACGCTAAACGCCCGCACTTACCGGCACCCCTACGGCACTCACCTCGCCCAGGCCCGGCACGTTAGCGCTGACCCACTTCCCGACCAAGCCCGACACGCCCCGATCCTCAGAGCCAATCCTTATCCCGAAGTTACGGATCCAATTTGCCGACTTCCCTTACCTACATTATTCTATCGACTAGAGGCTCTTCACCTTGGAGACCTGCTGCGGATATGGGTACGAACCGGCGCGACACCTCCACGTGGCCCTCTCCCGGATTTTCAAGGTCCGAGGGGAAGATCGGGACACCGCCGCAACTGCGGTGCTCTTCGCGTTCCAAACCCTATCTCCCTGCTAGAGGATTCCAGGGAACTCGAACGCTCATGCAGAAAAGAAAACTCTTCCCCGATCTCCCGACGGCGTCTCCGGGTCCTTTTGGGTTACCCCGACGAGCATCTCTAAAAGAGGGGCCCGACTTGTATCGGTTCCGCTGCCGGGTTCCGGAATAGGAACCGGATTCCCTTTCGCCCAACGGGGGCCAGCACAAAGTGCATCATGCTATGACGGCCCCCATCAACATCGGATTTCTCCTAGGGCTTAGGATCGACTGACTCGTGTGCAACGGCTGTTCACACGAAACCCTTCTCCGCGTCAGCCCTCCAGGGCCTCGCTGGAGTATTTGCTAC
>NC_064620.1:306104045-306106545 GCF_023898315.1 Schistocerca nitens
CACCGGGCCCGGGAGGACCCACTTTGGCCGCACGGCGCCGCGCGCTGGGTGCGCCGGCACGCAGATGCGCCGCCTGCCGCGTCCGTCAGCCGGCGCGCCTGCCACTGGGCGCCCCCACCAGCCGGCTGCCGCGCGTGCGCCCACGCAGCGCGCGGCCAGCACGCCGGGCGCCCCCCCCTCACCGGCCGGGGACGGTCCCACCCAGCCACCGCCGCGTATCGCTTCATACCCACATGCCCACTCACGTTCGTGGGTATGACGGGTGTCGCTGAAGCAACCGGTTAATACCTGTACCGATCGTCGATATCAACGATTCACCTCCAGCGCGAACAACCGCGCAACAACGGATTTCCAGTTCATTTGCGTAACTTGGGCAGCAAACGTAGACATCCATCTACATTTGCGACTTCTACGAGTCTTGCATGCCTGGATGTTGTGTGTCACGACGCACTACATCAGCATACATACACGCTGCGACGTGTGCACGAAAGAACACGTGGAAGGTGGCCAGCGTACGTATGCGAATGCCATTGCACAGCTGCGAAGCGCATTCAACACGCGAACTCCTGAGCGACGAGCTAGAGGTGACAGGAGGGGAGGGGGGGGCGGGGGC
Organism: Schistocerca nitens; assembly: GCF_023898315.1. Lineage (NCBI taxonomy): Eukaryota > Metazoa > Arthropoda > Insecta > Orthoptera > Acrididae > Schistocerca > Schistocerca nitens. The sequence continues at coordinate 306,104,659 of NC_064620.1, forward strand.
GATATACGTCCTATTGCAGTACACAATACAGTGGATAGCGGGACCATGTGGAAAGTAAGCGACACTCGCAAGATGTGAGGGTACGCACCGTAAAATGAATCAATACGCAGAACACCAGAGTGTGCGCGAAGTGAACTATGTTGAGATGGTTGCAATTAGGCAACGCTACACGAATTCCTAGATTCATATAACTAACAATTACAGGGCAGGTTAAGGCGCAACGTAGGTTAGGTTAGGGCCCAACATAGGTTAGGTTAGGGCCCAACATAGGTTAGGTTAGGGCCCAACATAGGTTAGGTTAGGGCCCAACATAGGTTAGGTTAAGGCGCAACATAGGTTAGGTTAAGGCGCAACATAGGTTAGGTTAAGCCCCAACTTAGGTTAGGTTAAGCCCCAACTTAGGTTAGGTTAAGCCCCAACTTAGGTTAGGTTAAGCCCCAACATAGGTTAGGTTAAGGCGCAACATAGGTTAGGTTAAGGCGCAACATAGGTTAGGTTAAGCCCCAACTTAGGTTAGGTTAAGCCCCAACTTAGGTTAGGTTAAGCCCCAACTTAGGTTAGGTTAAGCCCCAACTTAGGTTAGGTTAAGCCCCAACTAAGGTTAGGTTAAGCCCCAACTTAGGTTAGGTTAAGCCCCAACTTAGGTTAGGTTAAGCCCCAACTTAGGTTAGGTTAAGCCCCAACTTAGGTTAGGTTAAGCCCCAACTTAGGTTAGGTTAAGCCCCAACTTAGGTTAGGTTAAGCCCCAACTTAGGTTAGGTTAAGCCCCAACTTAGGTTAGGTTAAGCCCCAACTTAGGTTAGGTTAAGCCCCAACTTAGGTTAGGTTAAGCCCCAACTTAGGTTAGGTTAAGCCCCAACTTAGGTTAGGTTAAGCCCCAACTTAGGTTAGGTTAAGCCCCAACTTAGGTTAGGTTAAGCCCCAACTTAGGTTAGGTTAAGCCCCAACTTAGGTTAGGTTAAGGTGCAACATAGGTTAGGTTAAGGTGCAACATAGGTTAGGTTAAGGTGCAACATAGGTTAGGTTAAGGTGCAAAATAGGTTAGGTTAAGGTGCAAAATAGGTTAGGTTAAGGGATGGTGTATGAGGGGGGAGGGGACGAGGTTCGTTCATAGTGATGATGGTAAGTGGACGCCTGAGGCACCCTGAGATGTGTCACGTCAGGATGCACCTTTCTCTCAGGGGAGGTGGTGCGCCGGTTGCGTGGGTGTGGCAAGGGAGTGGCAGGCCTGTGTCTTTCATTCCTGCCATTGCTTATATGCTGTGAGACAAGGCAGTGTGGTGGTGTTGGTTGCACCCCTGTGTAGGACATGTGTGGGTGTTTGTGGCATATCTAAGTAATGATGGTTGTTGGAAGAGTGAGATATTCTGTTTTTGGGGTGGACCTCCTGGTTTTGTTATCATAGTGTGAATGGTGTAATGTGGCGGAGAGGATGCACTGGATGTTGTTCCATGCTGGTGCTTAGATATTTTGTCTGTGTCTGTTAGAGCCAGAGAGTAGTGTGTGATAGAGTGTCTGGGTGACGTGTAGTTCGCATGTGTGCACAGACTGTCAGCATGTATAGGGACTGTTGTATGCCATCTATATTCCGATGGCTCTGCATCTATTAGTAATCAGCGCCATGTATCAGTTTAATCTGGTTGCGGTCACGCGGTGTTCTATCTCTGTACAGTAGTAGAGGTGCGACTGCACTACGTAGCTACCCCTTGCGGCAGCTTTCCCCGGTGTATGGCATATGATTATCGGCAATCAGTCGATTAGTGACAACTGGTCGTGTGACAACGTCACATGTCTGCGGGTGGGATACGCTACACCCTGCCTGTGGGTCAGGGCTCAGGAAAGCTCTCCTGACACTGAGCGCTCGGACCGTCATTACCCGTCTGAGTA